>NC_056741.1:889769264-889794264 GCF_019279795.1 Protopterus annectens | reverse complement strand
AGGCATGATCTACCCTTCACAAAACCAAACTGTGCGGGATCCAGAGTTTGGAGATTCCCTATATCCTTGTTTATTAGGTTCATGATGATGTGTTATATAGCTTTGCATATCGGACTCATCAGGCTAATGGGGCGATAGTTCCCAGGGTCTGAAATCTCTCCTCCTTTGTGGAAAGGGATGACTGTAACAGTGCGCCATTTGGTAGGGACAAAGCCTGAAGTGAGGCTGTGGTTGAACAGTGCACACAGGTGAGGTGCCAGTTCACTCTGTAGTTCATGTAGAACACAGTCAGGGTATTGTCAGGTCCCATAGAAGCTGTAGTCTTGGCCTTGGACAGTGCTGTTTTAACCTGTGCAGCAATAATACTGGGTGCTTGGGAATCTACTGGTATTGTGATTGGTTCTTGGGGGGGGGGGTAAAGTTGGCACTGAATTTGTCGGCCAGTATATTAGCAATATCTGTTGGCTCGGTATAGGAGGTAACATTGTGCAGTAGCTCAGAGCAAATCTGGGTATTGCCATGGAGATTCTTTACATAACTATAGAAGGCCTTGTGGTTGTCTTTACTATCTGCTGCAATCCTGTTTTCATAGCTAGCTTTAGAGAATTTGATGAGGGATCTCAACTTTTTGTTGAGGCTGATAACGGAGTTTTCCAGTTTTGGGACTTCACCTTATTCTGCATCAGTTTCCTCCTTCTGTTGTAAAGTTTGTTTATGGCAGGGGACCACCAGATTGGCTTCCTTTTTTGGAGGAGAGTGTCTTGGTTCTATTGGGTATGGCAAGATCCATGCATTTATGTACGGGTTTGTACGGTGCATTGGTGTATTATTCGGCTGTCATGCAAATGATATCCATTTGCATGGGTGCTGTGAAGTTTGCCACCTCTGTTTTTAGGAGCCCAAAGTTAGCTTTGGAGAAGTTTTTCATGGTAGCTACCTTTGCGAGGTGGGGTGGGAGGGATGTGGATTTCCAAGGTGATTAGCTTGTGGTCGGATCTAACCAGGGAGGAGTTGACTGAATCGCTGTCTTACCCAATGTTAGCTGCACCTGAAGTATCTCTGATGCATTATGTTGCGCTACCACTCTGAAGGTGTGTGCATCCTTTATAAATATGGAAACACCACTGGCTTTGGAAAATGCAAAAAGATCCATCTCTGTCTTTTTGCCCTCCCCCCTTTAAATAAATGGTCTTTCTTTCCTTAGTTGTAAACTGTCGTGTGCTGACAATTTTTTACACATTTTCATACCCTTCTTTATTTGCCTTCATTTATTCTTGCAGTACTCTCTTGCTATTAATATATCAGTATTTACAAAAACATAATCTTTAATTTCCCCAAATGTTTGTCTTTTCAGCTTTTCCCAGTTAGGGGTCGCCACAGCGGAACTCCGGTCTGCTAATGATTGGCAGTAGATTTTTTTTTTTTTTTTAATGGTGCCGAGTTGCCAGCCCAACGTCCAACTTTTAGCAAAGGCACGCCTATTCACGCATGTCTTTATGAGGCCACTCGACCGCTGGGCGGACATGCAGACTCCACACAGAAGGCACTTCAGCCGAGAATCGAACAGGAGAACCTCTTGCTGTGAGGCAACAATGCTACCGCTTAATTTCCCAAATAATTCTCTCATTTCAATTTCATTTGCTCATGCAGGTAACATAAACAATCTTATTGGTCCTCTTATAGTTTTCGAAATTACAGTCTCCCATTCTCCCATTCTTGTAATCATGATATATATAATATCTATGTCTTTATTCTTAACAAGAGCTTTAATTCCCAAACATTCTTCTTTACCCATGGCAAACAATCTATGTATATAATAAATACTGAAATCTTCAACTTTATTTCACTGTTACGAATGTAATATCTAAGAAAAATATTACGTTATTAATACATTTCTGGTACCATTAGAGTAAAATTAGTTATGCTCAAAAAACACACTGCCTTACTGGCATTCTAGTAGTAGTGCCTGCTACCCTCCTCTGGCAGTTTACTAAAGCTCAGAGCCCCTCCCACTGCTTGTCTGTAGGTGTGAATGACTAATCACCTGGCAGTACAGGAAGTGCCTTACAAACCCACAGGCATGATTCTTTCAGTTTTCTAGTGCCATAATAAGAGGAAGATCTCTTGGAAGACTACTCCTTGCCCTGGATCTCTTCAGCTGCTGAGCTCAGATAAGAAACCCTTTCAGGTTTTTATTTCCTCCCTCTGCCTTTTTCTTTCAGTGTTTGAATAGTGTATTGTGTTGCTTTGACCGTTTTTTTTTCTGATTGGGAAAGTGTATGCGCTTGGGATTTTACTTTACCTGCATCCAAGTGTTTGGCATAGCTAGAAAAGATCTCAACCTTGCTCTCCCATCTATGGATCAAGTTGAACCTTCAGAAGTCATGTCTGACATCCTCACAAGGACTTGTCTTCCTGTGGTGCTTAATTGACTCTAACAAAAGAATGGCCTTTCTTCCCAAAAGCAAGGTCTTGTCCTACCAGATGATGTTTCAGGTACTCTGCATGAAGATAGAATTCCTAAAAATTCTAGGACTGATGGCATTCATGATTCTCATGATACCACTGGCCTGGCTCCACATGAAGAAAATGTAAGAGTATGTAT
Source organism: Protopterus annectens (assembly GCF_019279795.1). Classification (NCBI taxonomy): domain Eukaryota; kingdom Metazoa; phylum Chordata; order Ceratodontiformes; family Protopteridae; genus Protopterus; species Protopterus annectens. The sequence goes on along the minus strand of NC_056741.1, from coordinate 889,791,659 downwards.
GTATGAAATTGTTGGACCCAGCACCTACATTCCCTGGAGTCCATGTTTCCAGTGCTGCCCTTTATCAGACAAGTGTTAAAGTGGTGGAGAACACAGCTGAGGATCAGTCCAGTACTTCCTTTCTCCTCTTCAGACACATTCTGTCCAAACATATCATCCAACTTTGCTTGGAGAGCTATGTCAATGGGAGTGAAAATGCAGGCCACTTGAATCCCAAGAATGCATGGAAGCACATCAGTATCAAATAAGTATTGGTGTTGATCCACACCTTTAAAGTCGTTCACCACTTCTGGTCTCCAGGTTCTCTTTTTGTTATTATGGACAATACCTCAGTTAATGTAGTAGCTCAGCAAACAAGGGGGTACAAGGTCATATCCTCTATAGTGGTTTGCAGGGATGACCTGGGAACTGGCTTTACAGCATTATGTGACTCCTCAGACATCATACATCCTGAAAGAGAAAAGCATTGTGGCAGACAGACTAAGATGATCCTGGACAGACATGCATAACTGGCAACTCATGGCAGTGATGCTCCAGGATCTAGTCCAGATGTGTGGAATTGCAGAAAATAGATCTGTTCACCTCCTTTCAAAACAGACAGCTGGAGAAATTGTGTTCCAGACATCTTTTTATCCATGCTTAGAGGACAGATTCATTCTCATTCCCTTGGATGGTAATTGTCCTGTATGCAATTACACTCTTCCCACTGATTCACAAGGGACATCTGAAGATTCAGAAAGAAACCTCTGAGATCATTGTAGTGCCCCCTATTGGTCCAGGCAATCTTGGGTGTGTTCTACAGATACACAGCCTTACTGGCATATGGGTAGTAGTAACCTGCTGCCCTCCCTCTGGCCGTCTGTTAAAGCTCAGAACTCCTCCCACTGTCTGTCTGTGAAGGGTGAAGGATGTCATCCAGCTTGTCAGAAGTAATATCCCAAAAGATCTTTATCTGACTGTCACAAGAAAACCAGAAGGGTTCTGTCTGCGAGTGTGAAGGGCTGTCCTGGTCCTTCAACCTCACAGACAGACAGTGGGAGGAGTTCTGGCAGGACCAGGACAACTCTTCACATTCACATACTGAACCCTTCTGGTTTTCTTGTGACAGTCAGAGAAAGATCTCTTGGGATATTGCTTCCGTTAAGCTGGATGACATCAGCTGCACAGCTTAGATGAGAAACTTCTTGTAGGTTTTATTTCCTCCCACTGCCTTTTCTGTCAGTGCTTGAATAGTGTATTCTGTTGCTTTGACTGTTGTTTCCAATTAGAAATTTTACATATGCTTCTGTTTTTACTTTGACTAGCACAGTAAGTTCTGTTGATTAAACGCTTCATTTGGAAATTTTGACAAGATGACTTGATATTGCATTTTTTTTTCTTTGGGGTTATGTTTATTTCAAATGATTGATAGGACTACTGAACTTAAATTTTTTTTTGTTTGTTTAAATTGTGATTTTGGTGCCATTTTGTCTATTAAATATTTCTGGCAGGAATTCGTAATCAGTTTATGATTTATTTCTTTTCTAATACTGTTTTAACCTGTTTGCATTTATTTTGACTGAAACCAGACCATTTTTTAACAAAATTAGGGGACTTTTGTAGATGTATTTTGTGCTTGGTACTATGTTGCTGAAACTGTCATTTTATTCAGTGCAATCTTTATAATATAACCCCTGGAGAAATAGACTTAATTTTGTTGTTTAAACATTTCTCACAGGAATGTTTCACCAGTTTACTATTTAATTCTTGTCTAATACTGTTTTTGGATGTATTTGTGCATTTATCTTGTGCTTTGAACTGTGTTAGTGAAAATACTGTTATTTACGCAGTGCAGTGTTCAGAGTAATATCCCTAAAGAAATAATCTTTAGAGGGATTTGTCCATCTTGTTACTGGGCTGACTGTGCAGACAGTACCAGGCATTGAGCTGGCTAGTTTCTTGTCCCTTGACTTGATGGATTCACCCCTGCCCACCACCACCATCTTCCCCATCTACACCTAAAGAAATGAAAGCATAAATCAAAGAATATGCCTCAGCCTGCCACTTGTGACTCCACAGTAGCCTTAGTTTTCAGATAGGCTATCAGACCAATTGTCTTCTGTTACCTTCAGGTCCCCTAGGGTGGTTGTACATTGAGACATTTCCTCCATTAATCCCAGTGCAAGAGGTTGTCTTCAAGAAAGCTTGTAGCTCCCCTTTCTTTACTGAGGCTTTGCCAAAGAAAGTGTTTAAAAAAATAAGGGTGTACTCAGCCTTTCCTGGTCTCCTAGCCCCTTTGTCTGTAGACTCTGCTTTGGTATTCCTAGCAACTTTTGCTAACAAGGAATGCAAAAAGCAATTACCCAAACCAGCCAAAGGTTATCCAGTATAACACCAAACTGATAAAAAATAAACCAGGTAACCACCAAAGCTGAAAGCATACAAAATGTTTATTCCACAAAGAAGACAGGATAAGCGCTTCCACACCGAATGTGTTTCATCAGATCCACTGCTTAACTAAAACAAGTCAATTATATAACAAGATCAATTAAATATACCCATTAAAAACATGTTGACAATCACTGATGCAAATAGCGATTCTTAAGGAGAGGTTTTAAAGACACACTGGCGTTAATGCTTGGAGGTTTATCAGCCTGCAGTCTGGTAATCCATTTAATCTCCGCTAACTCTACTGATTATGATAATATAGTAGAGTTAGCAGAGATTAAATTCTCCTTAAGAAACTCTAGGAAGCCTTGCTTGAATTAAAGAGAATTTAATATTCTGAATCGGGGGCCTCATTCAACTGTACCAAGCATGGATAAAACAGCTCTGCAGCAGAATTTAAAGTAATATCACTAGCCCACAATAATCAAGCACCCCCTTTTAAGCAAATAAGACAGCTCAGCAGCATCTACAGTAGTATCCCCACTAGGCCAAGAAAATTAATCACCTCTTTATACATAGTCAACTCAGACTCCTAATCAGACAGACATCACCACCACCTCAGTCTCTGTATCCAAATAAATACAAATAAATACTTTGTGACCTAAAACAACACCCCCCAGCCCCCCAAAGCCAACAGATAGAATCCACGAGAAAGCACTCTGCTGCATTTTCTGAAACCAGTTTAATTGAGATGCAAAAATTGTCTCATGCTGTATGATGACTACCTACTACTAAAGCATCACAGCACAATGTGTGAGAGATGTATTTAATGTCACTGGAGGTTAAGGGCTCACACACTGTCACCACTGATGCAAAGATTGTTAGCAGCTCACCCCACAGCACACCTTTTCATTGTTCCATGGAGCCATAACTCACATAAAACACATAGTCCATCATATGCCAAGGTTCTAAAGCTTGACCTAACCAAACTACTTCTGAAACACAAGGGCATTAAGTATCCTCAACGACATTCCATCTCTGCAACACGGTTAAAGCCTTCCACCTTACATTGTAACCAAGGTCACACTGTCTCAGTTACTGCACATATAAGGCAAGCATCCACAAAACATAATATTCTAGTCATAGCTGACTCCATAGTGAGACATACAGATGCACCACTCACCAGGCTGAGTAAGTAAAAAATGACAGTCATTTGTATGTCTGGGGCCAGGATTCACCATATCACACAGGCGCTCAAGTCTTTAAACAGCAAGTACCATTATAGATCTGTCATAGTGCATGTGGGTATTTACAAATTGAGTGGCACCTCCCTAGACTACATGAAGAGAGACATGTGGTGCTCTCTGACTGTATGACCCAGGCAGTTACAAGCCAAGCTTTGATCAGCGTTCTTCCTTCTCCAAGGGCGATACCTCAGTCTGAGCAAAAGATAACTGACTTTAATAATTGGTTTAAGTTTTGATGGCATTCGGGGGGTGGGGGTGATATCTGTCACCCAGGGAGGACACAATCAACAGACTCCTATGCTTTGCCAGGGATGGTATACATCTGTCCCCTCTAGGCTTTTGTATATTGGCCAAATCATTATTCCCAAGTCGCTTTGTTAAACAGTGCCAACTGGATCAGACTACCTACATAGCAAAATAAACTAAGAAAAACTTAAAAAGTACTACGCATTAGTGCTAGGAGTCTAAACTAAAAACTTCCCACTCTGCAAGCCTTCCTCACCCTAGAGGTGACATCTGAGACATGGTTCAGATCGGTGGAGAGCACTCAGGTGGTGCAGGGCTGCAATGCCTTCCATATGTTTAGACCAGCCAGTAGACACAAAGAGAAGAAAGTTGGAGGTGTTTGTTTTTTAATAATCTTTATTGAATTATCACTTTTGACATAGGCAATCATACAGTGATATAAATGAAAACAAACAATATTGACATATTCCCAGTTACAAATATCATATATCATATTTGATCTTCTGTACAATAAATGTCAATTCAACATAAAATTGGTCACTCAATTCCTGCCTTCCGGTAAACCTCATTCCTTCTCCAAAATATGATTCTGTGTGTATTCTTTCCACAATTCCCATTCCTTTTGTATATAATTTGCTCCTACAGTTTTCTAAAGATCCCACTTCCATTTTTTTATCTCTGTTACTTTATTCACTATTTCAAATACAGTTCAGACTTTGATTTCCATTTCTAGTAATTGCTTTTTTAGCAGCCAACAGAATTAAACTTATGAAGGCCTTACTATATCTAGGCAATTCAGATCCTATATCCCAGGTCAAAAAAATAATTTCCTTAGTTACACCAACTTGCTCATCCAGTATTTCTGACAGAGTAGTCTGTAGGGAATTTTTAAAGCCTGGCTACTCATTGCATTCCCCAAAAGATATGTTCCCAGTTACCTTTTTCTTCCCCATTACAACTCCAACTTTGTGATCTACCTCAGAAAAAATTCTTTGGAGTCTAAATACCTATGCAAAAACTTCCAAACAAAATCCTAAATCTTGTAGACTTTGTTGCATATTTGAGAGACATGCATATATCTTCCTGTTGTTCCTTTGTGAATTGCTTATCTAATCTCTCTTCCCAGTCTTTTCTAATCTCTTCTGATTTCCATAGTTATCATGCAATATTTTGTCTGCCCTACTAATTATACATTTTTAACAGCAGCTTCTGGTCTAGATTCAACTAAAAACTCTGCAAGTGCTGGTGTTTCACATATGATTCCCCTTTCCCTTTTTCTTTGCATATACTCTGATATCAATCTTTGATAGAGAAAGCAGTCTCTAGCCTGCGTACCAAATGTGTTCTTGGCCTTTTCCTAATCTGTTACCTTTTCCTCCCTAATTATTTGCTCCCAAATACCTTGGTTCCTTTGCCATTTTTCTTCAGTATATTCCTGATCTCTCTTGCCTATTCTTTGTACCCCTAATTGCAGTCATCCCTATCAGAATAATTTCCTTTCTCCATTCCAGTGTTGGCTTAGTTAATCTTAATATACTTTCTGCTACTTTATAAATATAATTTTCTGTATAACTATTTTTCCTTAAGGATCTACAACAAAAATCCCAATCTGTCCACATTTATTGAGCTTACTCGCTGTTTCATCATCCTTTCCACTTTGAATTATAGCTTTCTGCTTGTGCTATGTATAGGAGACTTAACTGTGTAGCTGTAAAATATCCCTTCAAATCAGGTAATCCCAAACCACCTTTTTCTATTGGAAGGATCAATTTATCCCATATTACTCTTGTTGTCTTCCCCTCCCAGATAAAATCCTTCAGTTTTTTATTAATTGCAATCTGCAATTTCTCTGCTTGATAAAATATGCCAGTCTCTCTTCCCAGTCTTTTCTAATATCTTCTGATTGATTCCCATCGCGATCATGCCATATTTTATATGCCATACTAATAATCCCTTTTTAATAGCAGCTTCTGTACATATAAAACTAAAGAAATTAAAACATTTTCACTGCTTGTATCTTGCTATCTATTTCCACGAACAAGAGATTCCAGTTCCTCGTATTTTGTATTATCTTTTGTTTAGACTCTTCCCACATATCCTTAGCTGCCATAACAGAATCCTTTTTAACCCATGGGTATTGCTGAAGCAATCCATGTGTGGGTACATAGTTTACAGCTATAGCCTTTGTTTTATCTTCATTAACCTTATCTCCCTAAAAGGCCTGAAACTGTTTTACAATGTTCCACAGCACTGACATGTCCTTTTCTGGTTTTATCAGGTACAAAATAATATCATCTGCAAATAAAGCCAACTTTTCTTGATTACCATACAAACTATATACTTGAATTTCTGAGTTCCTTATTTTATTTGCCAATGGTTCTAAATATAATGCAAATAACAAGGGGGAAAGAAGACACCTCTGCCTGGTTCCTCTCTTCAGATAGAACTTACCAGAGAGGAACCCCCACTTTAATTTTCATCTTAGACCCCTCATATATCCACCTAATTAACCTTATTATTGTGTCAGGGAATGTAATGCTTCCATTGCCCAACTCATAAAATCCCAGCTTACTCTGTCGAATGCTTTTTTTGCATCAAGACCCACCAGCAATTGGTATTTTCTTACATTCTGCTTCCCTCTAGATCATTGTTATTCTATTAATGTTGTTAAATGTTTGCCTCCCCTCCATTAAACCACACTGATCCATATCTATCAATTTTGATAACACCGTTGCCATTCTTTTAGCCATTATAGACATGAACACTTTATAATCACCATTTAGAATTGAAATGTACCTAAATGAAGTTGGGTCTGATGGGTCTTTACTATCTTCAGATATTACAGCCACCACAGCTTTCTTCCAGGATGCTGGTACTTCCCATTCTTTTAAAATACTGTTAAACAAAACATTTCAGAGCTTTATCACTTTCTTCCCTCCTAGCTTAAAGGTGGAAGTGTCTTAATCCTCATCCTGAAAAGGGTTGGATCGAGGCTAGCAAAGCAGCATGAAGCCCTTGAGATCTTTCATGTCCAACTTACCATCAGCAAAGTCCCTTGCCATATTCTGGTGAGCTACAGAATGCCCTCTATGACCAGGGCTATCATAGCACCTACCTAAATGACCTAGAGTCACTTACCATTAATCCAAGTACCATATTATTGATCTACTTCAACTATCCAGCCATAGACTGAGAAACATATAGCACCACTAGAGTGCAAGCACAGGGATTCCTGGACTTTGTCAATAGAAATGCTATGGAACCAGAGTACACACCATGGAAAACAACATTTTTGACCTTCTCCTTACTAATATTAGTGAATCATGCGCCATTCCCCATGTAACATCTTCAGTCATCATGTCCGACCAAAAAGCCATCTCTGTTGTAATAAGGAGAAAACCAGAGTCCAACCTGGACCCAATTACATTTAAAAACTTCTCCAAGACTAGACCCCCACCCCCGCAACTCAGAAAGCTGGACTGTTTATGTTGAAATGTATATTGACAACTTTTACGAACATGTACTCAACTGCAAAGAAGCAAGTGTAGGCAGAGCAAATCCTAAAAAAAAACAAAAAAACAAAAACACCCTGGTAGAATCACAGCATAAGTAAGGTTTATAACAAAAGGAAAAATAATTGCCAAAAACAAAAAGTGAAATGCCCAGCAAAATAAGAATCTAATCATCAAATTAAACAAGCAACTTAGGAACATAATAAAAACTTTCAAGGCCAACTTTGAGAAAAAAATAGCTGTCCAGGCCAAGGATAACCACAAGGCTATTTTCAGGTATATCTGCATCTCAAGGGCAATACACAGTGTGCTTTAGCTAACTGTAAATGGCACAACTTTTGTAGAAGCTGTGGATATAGCAAAACTATTTGTGACAAATTCAGCTACCCCTCTGTACACACACCACTCTCCGAAATCTCACAAAAACTGTCAGAAAACCATACATAACTAGCTGTCAAGGCAATGTGAGCACTGATAAAACCAAGTACCAAAAACAATCCGAACAGGCTGAAGAAAGTTTTATTAAATTCCAAATCGAATTGCAACGTGGTTTAAAAACAGTTGTAGTTAGTATAAAAACAGTTGTAGTAGGAACAATTGTGGTAAGCGCTTTCGTTTGGCTATGCCAAACTTTCTCAAACAAGAATACCGTAATTTCCAGCCGTTTAAATAAAACAAAGCACAGCGGTACAATATATTGTAGCAATCAGTCCGTTTCAACTTTCTTAAAGTAACCAATCTCTAAAAAACAGACAATCATGAACTGAGGTAACTGAAATGCTATGAACAATATGTATATATGATCAATAAATATATTAAAATATTATTAAAATCGTACCTGTAAAAGTACGTGTGTGAAACATAAAATATATGTGTATACTAAGCAAACCGTATACTATAACTTAATAAAAAATGTAAACCTTCTCGTATTTCACAACCAAAGTTCATTCTGTGTAAATAAATAAAAAACATGAATACATAAATTATGTCCAGTCTCATAGAATAAATACACTATACAAATAGGCACTAATTATATCAATAATTTATCATGTAAATTATATTATATAATTTATATAAATCTGTTTATGAATTCCTTATTGGTAATAAAATTAAAACCATGTATATCAAAAATGTATGCGTCATGAAAACCATTAATGTCTATATTATTATGATACCAACCAAGGAAATAAATAAACAAATAAATAGATTCCTATTAAAATATCTTATCTATCTTTCTAAAGATTTTAACCTTAAAATACTTCCAATTGAAAGTGCACTATTGAGTCCTGGCCAGCTATACGCATTGAGCCTAATTTGCCATTGTAGTTCCATTTTTTCGAACAGTGATTGCCATGCTCCTCCCCTTATATCTGATTGTAAAGTATCCAAAATAATAAATTTAAATGAATGTGATGTATGTGTGCTAACATGTTTTGCTAAAGCATTTGTTTTTAATACCATCACGTATAGCCCGGACATGTTCACTCATACAATCCTTTAATTTCCGTTCTTTCCTATGTAAAAATTGGAACAACTGGAACATATAGCACAATAAACAATTTTGTCAGTATTACAATTGAATATCCCCTTGATACTAAGGTCTAATCCATTAATTTTTATGGAAGTAGTTCCCAACACATAACAATATTTGCACCTACCACATTTATGCATTTTACCGTATCTTATTACTCGTGAATTTTCAAAACACTTTTTTAAATTTCTTCCTTTTTTATATACAATGGATGGAATATAATCAAACTTGTGTAGTGAAGGGTCAGCGGTTAATAAGTTCCAGTTCTTCAAAAGAATATCGCGTATAGCATAACTGTCAGTACTGAATGTTGTAATAAAACTTTTATTAAAACCTTTAACAATGCTATTCTCGTTTTTGTCCATATTGTTGTTTTTACTCGAACACACGGTGCACCTATTCACCTCTAAATCACCTAAATTTTGTGACTCATCAAACCTAGTATTTACTAGTGATGAATCAATTTCTACAATAGAAGTGTTGTTAATTAAAGGTTTAAAATGACCACTGTCACGTTTTATTATTACTTCATTCATAATGTTGTCTATCATTTGAACCGGATAACCTCTACCTTTAAACATCTCACTTAATAAATGACATTCTGATATGAAGTCATCCCTACTACTAACCATTCTTGCTGCTCTAACAAATTGTCCTTTTAGAACAGCTTTCTTTTGTGTGTAGGGGTGACAGCTATCGAAATGCAGAAAATTATTACTATATGTTTCCTTTCGGAATATTGTAGATGTATAAGTTTGATTATTATAATCTTTTTTCAAAAGGACATCTAAATAGGATATACTATTTTTATTATTTTCCGCTGTAAATTTTAAAAAAGAAGTAGTACTATTTATATAAGCTAAAAATTCATCTATCATTTCTTCTTCACCACTCCACAAAATGAAAATATCATCCAAAAAACGTAAGTAAACTTTGCAGAAACCAAAAAAGGGGGATTCAAAAATATATCTTTCCTCCCATACACACATTACTATGTTGGCATAGAGGCCTCCGCAAGGAGACCCCATAGCTACACCTTCTCTTTGTAGGTATAAGTTATTGTTAAATAATATAAAATTATTCTTTAGAACCATATCAAAAAGTTGATCATATAAATGAATACTGTTCTGTGATAGTCCTTTTTTCAATAAATATGAATTTACCCAATCAATGCCTAATTCATGCGGTATAACAGAATATAAATCTTTAACATCAATCGTTATAAAAATGTAAACATCACAGTAATTGGCTGTTCTCATCGTAGATAAAAAGTCCCAGGAATCTGTACATAAATGCTCTTCACTCTGTATAAATGTTTTCAATTTATTATCTAAAAATTTTGCAATCGGATGTGTTATGGAACCCTGTGCATCTACGATTGGTCTAAATGGTGGTCTGGTTAAATCTTTATGTATTTTAGGGACTCCAAACATAGCTGGTGTCCTAGGATAAACCACATTCATAAAATTAAATTCATCAATATTTATGTCTCCATCAATGAACAAATCATGCAAAATATCCCTGATGCGTCTGTAAGCTACATTTAATTCATTAATTGAACTCTTAATATAAATATTACTGTTTAATATAACCTCCATTTTTTTCAATATAATCGTTCACGTTAAATATTGTCATACCCCCACCCTTGTCTGGCTGCTTAAGTCTGACTCGCTTTGTTTCCATTAGCATGTTTAAATTATTACTCTCAGACTTAGTTAGATTATATTTTTTGTTTTTTATGTAGGAAGTATCAAGTGCTCAAAAGTCTAGTTCACAAATTCTTTCAAATGTCTCCAATGTCAGATGCAATGGGGGAGGGGGGTATATGAACTAGAAATGTAAAAGGGGTTTATGGTGTGTTCATTAGTCTGGAATAATAGACTTAAATTTAATTTCCATACAAACATTTTCAAATCAATAATGGAATCAACAACATTCATCTTACGGTTAGGTATAAAAGTAAGTCCCCTTGATAACAATTCACATACAGTTATCAAACTCAAATTGTGAGTAGTTGTAAATTTTAAAGTCATTCATTTTGTGTGTGTAAATCTTGGGATATGGCAATTCTTCGGACAGTCATTTGCGGCCTCTCCACGGGCCCCTGTTGTAATTGCTCCTCCCCCTGGAAAAAGTTCCTCGCATGTGTGGTTGGTTCAATGAGTCCCAACCTCTCATTTGGTTGGAATATTGGCCCGGTTGTTGACGTTGTAACCGTTCTGACCTTCTGAGTGGTGGAAACGCGCTTGCTTCTAAAAAATCATCATTAGTTTCTGTTTCCATGTCTTCCATGTTATTATTCAAAATGACATGGATGTCATTCCTATCATTAACATTAGTTGATTTTGAATACCATTGTTGCTAAATTGAGGGTGGGGGTTGGCCAAACCCATAGCATAAGCATTGACATCTCTTGTAAGCTTTTTTAATTTCCTATCCTTGATAGATTTTATTTTTTCATCTATTGATTTAAAAATGTGTTGATAATCAAAATCATTTATAGTGAAGGCAGAATAATTTTTTGCTATAGTATCCAGTTTGTTTGCTCTCTTTGATAAAGTTTCTATTATTTTAATATTATCATTAATGACTAAATTCATATAATCTGCCCCAAATTTATCAAAAAGCTTAATTAAATCAAAATGTAATGGTGAATTGGCTACAAGGCCAGTCGGAAAACTCCAAACGCGTAAACCTTTTGGAACCACTTTTTTCTTTAAACATTCAGAAAAATAGTTATTGTCCATTTGTAGCTTTTTGATTTTTATCAAAACGTGGTCTAATTCTGATAATTTTTCATGATAAGTCTTAGACATACCTGAATTATAATTTGTAGTATGTTCAAAACCATTGTCGTTTTTTAGCCATGAAGAGAAAGACTCGCTACTCCTTAATGGAAAAATATACAAAGGTCCGTTTGATTGTTCTCTAATGTGAACATCACTTCCATTTGTTTCAGCTGTTGCCACCATGGGAAGATTTGCATTCTGTTGACCATTAACATTAGGTTCATGAATGTCTGTAAATGGGTTGGAATGAAGAGAAAGATTAGAACATTGAGACAAACTTCGTTGTTCTAGTTGATCAATTCTGTCAGTTAATTTTTGAATGAGTACTGTTAAATTCCCGAGCATGTTCTCTTGAGTTATTTCAGTCTCTGCCTAGCCAAATCCATGTCGCTCATTAAACTTTCAAGGCCAACTTTGAGAAAAAAATAGCTGTCCAGGCCAAGGATAACCACAAGGCTATTTTCAGGTATATCTGCATCTCAAGGGCAATACACAGTGTGCCTTAGCTAACTATAAATGGCACAACTTTTGTAGAAGCTGTGGATATAGCAAAACTATATATGTGACAAATTCAGCTCCCCCTCTGCACACACACCACTCCCAGAAGTCTCACAAAAACTATCAGAAAACCATATATAGCTAGCTATCACACAGGACTGATTCTCAAAGGCCAACAGTATGGCTTTTATGGACTGTGACAATACCCCAGGATGTATCATAAATAGCATGAAGTAAGATATTTATATGTCCCTAACAACACTTGTCAACCTCAGCCTCTGAACTTGCTTGAAAGTGAATGGAGGACAACAGTCGTCATACCCCCTACACAAGGGAAGGCCATCCACTGACCTGGGCAGTTACTAGCCTCATATGTAAAGCCATTGAAAGACTTATCATGGTACCTATCAGTAAGTACACAGGAAACCTCCAAACACTGGATCTAACAGAGTTTGGTTTTGTCAATGGCAGATCATGTCTGCTCATCCTAGTGAGCTATTTCAGAAATGTCACTGAATTTAGGGAAAACGGTACACACTGCCTACCTTGACCTAGCCAATGCCTTTGACATCATACCCACCTAAGGCATTTTGGATAAGCTTTTTACAAACTAGGAAAATGCCCCTACTTCACCCAATGGATTGGAAACTGGATCACAGATAGGACACAGGAAGTCAGGATAGGGCTTGCCATGTCATCAATAAAAATGTCACAAGTGGAATCCCACAGAGCTCTGTTCTCGTGCTGCTCCTATTTGGTATTTATTTCTCAGACATCATAGCAAATGTCAAAGATATATGGTTGACAACGTTTGCAGATGACTGCAAGCTCTGAGCAGTTATTGAATGCATACCTCTCAACCGTACCAAATTCCTCTGTATTTACCGGTTTTGAGGTGAAAATAATGGGGTGCCACGAATTTCTGAGTGGCCCCCTTAATTCCCGAATTTCCTGGGTTTTATTTTTCAATTTTTTGCGAAATTTTGCTGTCGTCATCGCATGCAGAGCGTGCACAATGACATCAGTTTCGTGATCAGACTGCTAGCCTGTCAGAATTCGGCTGGGCTCAAGGGGGTGTGTACTGTTAATCTTCCTGTGTTTATCCTTTCATTTGGCAAATCAACAAGCCGGCAATGTGTTTGCAGTTGCAGCAGCAGCATTAAGAGTCATCACAAACCAACTGATGGAGGACTGAGGGCTGAGCAGCCACAGCAATCAGCAGCAGTCGTCGAGTTGGACTGGTTCTCTAAGATTCTGAACTTGTCCACGAATAAAATACCCTAGGGAAGCCAAGAATAAATGGATGACCAGGTAAGCTGCCTTAATAAAGGTACGGTGGGATGTCGGTGAAGAAGCTGGGCTACCGGTAAAGCCTTGAGAAAGGCTGTACGTACCCGAGTGCTTGTGGTTGAAGGCTGAGTAAAGCCTTCAGAAAGGCTTCGTATACAGGTCGTAGTTCCGGCTGGTCAGGTCTCCTGGTGAGAGGAACCGCTAGTGTGGCAGCTAGAAATCAAAGATGAAACACACAGAAAAAACAGGCTAAACAACGTAAATGTGGCTCGGCTAAGGAGCTCTGCTCGCCGTGGTGGCAAAAAATCAACGTAGTCAAAATTCAGATTCTAGAAGGTCATACTTTATTGAAGTAAAAAGTACCAGAAGTACAATCACCATCGAAGCGTAGTTCCTTAATGGAAAGAGTGATCCTGAGGATTTCCTTTTATAAGAGTATCTGGGGGTGTGTCAGTGGGAGCCGATCAAGTGTGGGTGAAAAAACCTTTATTGTGATTGGGCACGACAACTTGACATCCCACCTTACAATCTGATAGGTTATATACCCTGAGCCAGCTCATACGTGGTTAGTAGAATCACTCTAAACCTATAATAGTGAAGTTCGGAGATTAGCTAAAAGTAGCTAAAAAAATGTAGTTAACTAAAAATAGTCTTGCTGGAAAACAATCAACCCTTGCTGGTAAAATACATTATTAGGCTACACTTTTCGAAATCTTAGTCAGGATGATGGACGACCTAAAAGAGCATAATAAGCAAAGCTGAGTGTACTAGAGAAATAGCAACAACATGTATGTAAAATAAGAAACAGGCTAGAAAACCAAAAAATAAGACTAAAAAAATAAGAACCAGGCTAGATATCCAAAAAATAAGATACAGAAACTAAAAAGAGAAACAAAATAGTGAAAAGTTCTTAAATAATGGATATCAATAGAAACTAATGTATTAAGATATGGAACTGAATGAGGGCTGTTAATTAAAAAAACAATCTTAAAAAGGCACTGATATGTAACCTGAAAAGCTAGAAAGACACGAAAAAAAGTAATACTGAACCATTGTAGAAAACATGAAAGACATGAAAGACAAAAAAATATATATAGATGAACCATTGACCAAAAACAAATGAGTCCGAATTTGCCAGGGGAAGTATCAGACCATGGGCTGGAGGTAGACTGGTGAGATCAAAAGTGTCTGTCGCACGAAAGGTAACATTTCATTGGTAAATCTGTTAGAGGTCCAGGTGCAGAGGTTGTGGTATACGGTGTTGTATCTTTCTGAGATACAAGACTGGGGTCAAAGATTCTGCATAGTAAAGGCCTGGTCTTTTCCTTGCCTGCAAACGTATTTGCCACAAGAGTTCCCTCTTCTCAAGCAGCGAGTTGTGGTCCCTGCCTAGTGGGGATTTAGAGATGTGTTCAAGAACATGAAATTTTAACATATTGTGTCCTAGGTTCCTGAGAGCATGCACTGCCAGCTGGTTTCTCACTTTCAAGTATTTTAAGTCATGCAGGTGTTTTGCTAAACTCGTTTTAAGGGAGTTGACCGTCTTGCCCACATAGAAAACATTGCATTTAGTGCATGCTGCCCTGTAAACCACTCCTGTGACATTGCAGTCACCTCTGACACTAGGTGTGTAGTGTCACCTGCCATTGGGGCAGTAAAAGCCTGCGGCACCGCTCATATGTCTACAGTAGTGGCAGGGAGGCTCACTGCAGGCAAAGGTGCCAGGGTTGTCAAGTTGAACTTGGCAGGGGTGTTCCAGAAAGTCCCTAATGCTTCTCCCTTTTCTAGCTGTGAAGGAGGGTTTCTCTGGAAAAATGTGGCCAAAAGACCTGTTATTTGTGATGATGGGCCAATTGTCCATTACGATCTGGATGATGTCTTTGTAATCCATAGAGAAGTCCAGGATGCAGTTGAACTGGAATCTAGTTTCTGGGGTGGTCTGGATTCTGGTGTCAGTTAAAGCCCTAGGGGCACCAAGTTGGCGCAGGCTGATGATGGGGTCGAGGATCCTGTTGATTAGCCCTTCTGGGTAGCCTCGGGCTAAAAAGTCCATTTGTAGCTTTCGAATGTTGGTCAAGAAATCCGTCAGGTACTGGGAGACTCGTGCTATACGGATCCCTTGCGATTTAATCACGCTCACCTTCTGTTTGAAGGGGTACATACTGGTGGCGTGCAGAAAAAAGTTTACCCTAGTGGGTTTTTGATAGAGGTTGTGTGTCAATGTGGTGGAGCCTTGTTTCTTCCTCAGGTAAAGATCCAGAAATTCGATCTCCTCTGTACTTTGTTTGCTGGTAAAACACAGGAATGTGGTGGTGTTGTTGATATAAATGAGGAATTCCTCCAGTTCAACCTGGTTACCCTTCCAAACCACTTGAGAAAGTAAATTATTACAGGTATGCTTGAGGAAATGCTGAAACATTTTTTTATTTGCGTGCCAATGTTAAGACAGTTATTGTTCTTTAGGAGAGCACATGGCTATAAGAGTGGTGCATATTGTACAGCATTTTAAATCTGTGTGGTGTGTACACGTATAATTAAGTAATGGAAGTGAAATTCCACGTCTTTCTCTTAACCGTGAAGGTTTGCCACGTTATAGTTTAATTGTATAGCTATGTAAGTGGTGATTTGAAGTCTCAAAGGGCACTAACAAGCCTCACCAACTGTTCATTTACAACCAGCATGCTCACAAGTTGCTGTAGACGTTCTAACAGAAAAAAGCTCACATGTTACTGCTTTATAGTTGAGAGCGGTAAAACAAAAAAGTTTTGTGTACAACATCTATTACTGTTATTAAAACTGTTTTTACTCAACTTCAGCCTTTTGGACGTCCGTTTTTGGAAAAAAAATCTTGCCTGGCTGTTGCATCTGTGAGGGTGTATGCAAGAAGGCTTCTCTCCCTTGTCTTTCTGTAAACCTGTTAAAATTTATTTATTTATTTAAGTCTGATGACCGGGGAAGTCCACTGGGCCAAGAAGAGCCCATTTTCAGTGGAGACCTGGGGAGAAAAGCTCCACAATAATTGCAAGTTACATTTCACATGTTACAAAAGGACATAGTTCATACAGCTAATTAAACATTTACAGATAAGCTCCATGATATTTGCAATTGGCTTGTCACAATGTTACAAAAATGAAAAGGCATAATTCAAGACAGAAATTTCAGCATTTACATAAAGTGAATATTTTTGTTATAAACTCAATTGTAGGTTTAACATTTCAAAATATATAGCTACTAGTCATTTGCAGGTTAGGAAAATATGCATGGAGAGGGTAATAGTATAGTGAGGCACCTTCGCAGCCCCTGATACCCGCTTCTACAGATTTGCAGGCCTCTACTGAGACCCATTCGGAGTCCGGTATGCCGCGAGACGCTTCTTCCACTATGGAACCTGCGAATGTCTCTACCTTGGATGGGTCCGGAGCCGTTGTGCAGACACCGGCTTCTGAGAGTGTATTCAAGCCATCTGATTTTTATATTAAACCGACGACTTCATTTCAAACCAAAAACTCTGAATTTCTCAGGCCCAGAGTTTGCACTACCCCTAGGAAACCAATGACTAAAGTGCATTCTCAGACCCACATGCCTCAGGAAACAAATGCTTAGAATGGCTGAAGATCTTATTACTTTAATTAGGGGAAGCCAGCCTTCCCCCTCAAAAAGACCAAGAACTGATTTTCCTTCTGATTCTTCAGATCATGAGTCCGTTGACTCTGATCCTTATAATTACCAGGACATACCCTTATGTACCTGTGATGATTCTGATACAGAGGATTCCATTCCCTCTGCTTCCCCACTAGAAGATTTTTCCTTTGGTGAAACCCTGCATTCCCTTGGAGAACATTTCCGCTGGGAGTGCCAGGAATACTTACAGTCCAAAAAGTGACTCAGGGAATTTTTAAACTTGCCTCAGCGCAGGCCTCTAGCTACACCTCCTGTTCTGGAAATTGTAGATGATGTCTTCTTGAAATCCAGCCTTAGCCCTGATACTTTGCCCCCAGCTCCCAGGAAACCTGACAGGTACTACAGAGTACCTGACTCCCACAAATTTTTCTTTAAAAATCCTACTGCGGATCCAGAGACCATTTCCCAGGGACTTAAAGGCATTAACGCTACATTACAACAGCCAAAAATCATACCCCTTCAGACAGGGACTCTAGGGCTTTAGACAGATGGGATAAGAAGGTATACACCTCTGCTACTCTTGCCATCGGGGCTTTAAATTGCCAGTTTCATATGTTAAAGTATCAGCAACATATTATGGAACTAATTAAACAGAAAATGTTGTTGATTCCTGATTGTGCAGAACATAAGGATTTACAAGAGTTAATGCATTCTGCTAACCAAGTTGGAAAACATACTTTGCAATGTGGTTTTGATGCCTTAGAAGCATCTTGCAGGGCTGCTGTCACTGGGTCTGTTCTTAGAACGCATGCTTGGCTTAAGGAACAAACTTTGCCAGACCATGTCAAACCAAAATTACTAGATGCACCATTAAACCAAGAACGTCTTTGTGGCAATAAAGCAGAAGAAGTCCTCAAAACGATGGAGGAAAAAGCTAAATTTATGCAAACTGTTAAAGATTTCCTACAGGTACAGCCACCTAGATTCAGTAGACATTGGCCTTCAAAAAACTGGTCTTTTCCAGTCCCTCCCAGACCTTCTCAGTCCAAAGCCAGGGGCAGCAGACCACCAAGACTATAGTCTCAGGGTATGCACAGATCTAAGCAATGGAGTTCTCTCACCTCTAAAACAGGGAGTAGTAAGCCGCCACCCTATCATAAAATCTCACAATGACTTATCCTTAACTCTTCCAAGCCTTGCTCAAGTATTTGCACCTTTAGGAGGAAAACTTGCCCTGCATGCAAAAAAATGAGAGTACATTACCCAGGGCAGATGAGTCTTAAACATTGTTTCCCAGTTATACAGATTCCACTTTCACTAACTGCCAACCCCAAGCGCATGGCCACACCTCCCCCCAAACCAGTGGGCAGAGGCCCAAGAGCAAGTACTTTCTCTTCTCAATATCAAGGCTATTCAACCTGTCCCAGCAGAGCAAAGGGGACAAGGGTTTTATTCCAGACTGTTTCTGGTACCCAGAAAAGAAAACTCTTGGCGCCCTATCCTGGCTCTGTCTATTCTCAACACTTTTCTGGTGGTTCCAAAATTCAGAATACTTACTCTCCAACAGCTGCTTCCTTTGCTAACCAGGGACTCCTGGCTAGCCACCCTAGACCTAAAATAAGCTTATCTGCACATCCCCATAAGGGAATCATTCAGGAAATATCTACATTTCAGAGCAAGCTCTATACACTATCAGTTCTCTCCACTTCCCTTTGGCTTATCTGCTGCACCCAGGGTATTCACAAAATGCATAGCTCCAGCCATTGCATATTGCAGACAGAGAAGAATTCAAATTTACCCATACATGGACGATTGCCTGATTCAGACAGACAGTCAGTAATTGCTACTACAGCACCTGACATTTGTAAACAGACTTCACTGGGGTACACCATCAATGAAAAGAAATCACATCTGGTACCCAGCCAACAGATTGTATTCCTGGGAGCAAGCTTGAACACAACTTCCCAGACGGCATTCCTCACTCCAGAAAAACAAATTTACTTGACAGACTACTTCAATCTACTGGCCACCAAAACCCAGCTTTCTGCAAGAAAAATACTGCAAGCCCTAGGGTTCATGGCCTCTTGCATTCTACTAATTCCATATGCAAGACTGCATATGAGGAAACTTCAATGGTACTTAAAAAGTCTCTGGTGTCAACATTCTCAGGACCTGGAAACAATAAATCCTATCATTCCTTGTCTAAGGACAGAGTTCCTTTGGTGGGCAGAGGCCTGCTACCACAACAAGGGACTCCCTTTCACACAACCCCCTGCCTCCCAAACTCTAACAACAGATGCATCAGACTATGCATGGGGGGCTCACATGGCAGGACAATGCTTTCAAGGCAAATGGATCCCAAAGCAAATGCACCTGCATATCAATCAAAAAGAAATGTTAGCTGTACAGAATGCTCTGACAGCCTTCAAAGGCCTTATTCTTCCAGGACAACTATTGGTAAAGACGGACAACACCACAGTTATGTGGTACATAAACAAGCAGGGGGGAACCCATTCCTACCCACTCTGCAGATTAGCCATAGCTCTGTGGAACACAGCCTTGAGCAATCAAGTGCACCTGCAAGCTCAATTCCTGCTAGGCAAACTAAATTCACTGGCATATGACTTAAGAAGAAATCTAATGGACCCACACGAGTGGAAACTGGAACCCAACATATTCAAGCTTCTGAGGCACAGGTGAGGGGCACCAGAGGTGGACCTCTTTGCTTCCCCTCAGAACTATCAATTGAGCAATTATTGCTCCAGAACTCCCCACAGCCAAGCATGGAAAATGGATGCCCTGTCCTTTACATGGGAAAACCTCTCAATCTACGCCTTTCCCCCTCTGCCCCTCCTCTTGAAGGTTCTACTAAAGATCAAACAGGACAAGCCAAGAACAATCCTGATTGCACCAGACTGGCCACACCAACACTGGTACCCTCTTTTGTGCAATCTGACAGTAGTGCCACCATGGCACCTGCCTCAGACCCCTTCCCTGCTGTCCCAGCAGGAGGGCCAGATTTTGCATCCTCAGCTACAGACCCTGAACCTAGCAGCCTGGCTCATCCCCTGAACTCATCACCAGCAACCCTCAGTAAACAGCTGCTGGATGTCATCCTTGAGGCAAGAAGGCCTAGTACTAGAAAATCCTATTCAGAAAAGTGGAAAATATAATGTTCTTGGAACCAGTCTCAGGGAATGGACACAGCTGTGCCCAGCTTACCTCATATACTAGATTACTTGGCAGAAATGGTCCACAAAGGCCTAACCTTCTCTTCAATTAAGATTCATGCCTCTGCCATCTCAGCTCATTATAATGCTGAGCCACCCCTCTTCTCTCAGCCTCTGGTCAAACAGTTCCTGAGAGGAGCCAAAAATTTAACCCCCGCCCCCCCAGGAGAGCTCCCAACAGAGCCTGGGACCTTAACTTTGTATTGGAAAAGCTCACGCTTCCTCTCTTTGAACCAGCTGCTACAGCAGAGTTAAAATTCCTCTCTTGGAAAACAGCTTTACTTCTAGCCATCACTTCAGCAAGAAGAGTCTCTGAATTGCAGGCCCGTATGGCCATGGAACCCTTCATTATCTTCCATGCAGACCGGGTTTCCCTCAGGACTAACCCATCATTTATGCCCAAGGTGGTATCCATTCATTTGCCAACTTTTTTCCCCTAATCCTCAGAATAAAGGGGAAAGGATCCTGCACTCCCTGGACGTACACAAGCAGCTTAGCTTCTATCTGAACAGGACTAAGCCGTTCAGGAAAACTGACCATTTCTAAGTCAGCTTTGCTGCAGGGGCAGAGGGCAAGACCATTTCAAAGCAAACCATTTCTAAATGGATAGCACACTGCATCCATTTCTGCTACAAACACCATGGGAAACCTACCCTGTGGGGATCAGAACACATTCCACTAGGGCTCCATCTACCTCTACAGCCTTTCTCAGGGGAGTCCCTACCAGGGACATCCTGAAAGCTGCAACCTGGAGCTCTGTACACACTTTCACCAAGCATTACCACTTACGTATCTTTTCTAAATCCAGAACTGGATTTGCCACAGCAGTCTTACAGGGCCTGCTTGCCAGCCCTAATGCTTCTTGATTGCCTCCACCCATCCTCAGCTTTGAGAATCAACCCAAATGTGATGACTGCAACAGTGAAACACGAAGAACATAGTACAGTTGTGTACACTTACCATAAATGTAGGTGTTCGAGTGTATTACCTACCTATGAACCTATAGTGGATGGGTAACAGAAAGTACACCCCTGGGATCACTTCATTGGCTCTGCTTGACAGAGGCTCAGTTAATTAATCAGTGGGGCGGCAAAAGCCGACACACTCTGGCTAGGCTTATAAATGCCCTCGGGCAGATAGCCTAGTACCTACCTATGAACTACCTATGAACCTATTCACTGTTGCAGTCCTGGTTACCCTCCCTCCAGTCTCCTGACTTCTCTTTACTTCTATCTATCCTTTTTGTTTGGCATACCTTATATTATTGGTATTTGCTTTTTGCTGGGAGTGTTCCACACCATGTAATTGCTTCCTATTTAGGGGGCTCCTGACATCTGGGGCAAGAAAAACTGATGTAATGGCATCGGCTGCATGTTTTATACCCCTGACGACTTGACGTTATGGAAGAAGCAACAGCATCCGACGCATAAATCCCAAGACTCTGGTATTCAGGCCGACTGAGGGCTACCTGCAGGCAGAACCCAAATGTGATGACTGCAACAGTGAATGCACTCGAACATCTACATTTATGGTAAGTGTACACAACTGTGCTTTCCTGAGGAGTTGAAAGAATTACTTTCATTTGCCATGGGATTTTCCCATTTAATGTCCTTGTCTTCAGTCACACACTTACTGGATTTGTTTAGTCAATTTTCTTCTGAGGATTTACTGCACACTTTTGTGGTTGGGCATTATTATTACTACTGCTTCCAGTCAACTTTATTCAGAGGATTTATCATTTAGATAGAGTGATTCTGGATCATGTTAGTTATCTCTGTTTATGTATTTGTTATTGTCTTCCTTTCCATGTTCATCATCTGTAAATACCTTTCTCTACCCATAGTCTGTTTTGTAGGTTTTTCATTAGGATAATTGTTGAATTTGTTAGATTGGTGTGAAGCCTTCCATCGTTGCTGTCCAAATCCTTTTTAGGAGAAGGTAGATTAGAACCAAACTTTATCCCTGGATCCACTTTCCTCTAGCTTATTTTTTTCATGAGCTTTAGTTCAGTTAGTTCAGACCTTTAGTATGCTTATGAGACACATATGGATTACTTATCTCTAT
>NC_056741.1:889676764-889764264 GCF_019279795.1 Protopterus annectens | reverse complement strand
AGACCCGTAAGTGCCAACAGGACCAAAGCATCAACAATAACCCAGCTCAGCATGTCCTGGGCACATTGCTTCGAAGTGACCCAAAGCAAAAAGAACAAAACAGCTGAAATAAGAAAAAAAACAGCACAAGACCACCACTTCCTACAGCTGAATTGAAGGCTGCAGCCCAAGTCTGGCAAAATTAAGACATATTTCATTTTCCCATGCGACAAGGAAGGTGCAGAAGATAAGTACTGTCCTGGCAGTAGAGAAGAAGGAAGGGTACTTCAACCAGGCATTCTCGCAATCACGTTATTTATGTTATTCAGAAAGGATTCAATACCATAAATAACGTGATTGTGAGAATGCGTGGTTGCGATAATACACAAGTAACAAAAAAATGATTTAGTTAAGTACCCAAGGATGTCATTTGTTCTGTTAGGTGCATCTAACAGCGAGACATTTTCACTGTGATTCTAAGCAACTGTCAAAGGAAAGGGAAAAGTGTCTTAAAATTAATGGATTCCATACTTAACTTCATTTTTTGCAGTCTTGGCCATTTGAATAACAGACAAAGTGCTTGAGGAGCCTAAACTTTCTGAAGATTTACTTGTCTAGAAAGATATTATAGTTTCCCAGAATATGATTAGGCTGATTCAGTTGTCTGTCCTAATTTGGAACAAGGATATTTAACTGCTACAACGTTTAACAATAAGGTGATTATTAATGCCACCTTTGCCCAGGATGAGTATATTAAGGTGTCTGACACTGTAGCAAGTGATATGCATTTTATTGACTATATGGGGTAAGCCAGGGGTGTCCAACATTTTGGCTTGCTGGGGCCGCATTGAGTGAACAGAAATAGTCTTGGGGCCGCATATAAAA
The DNA here is from genome assembly GCF_019279795.1 of Protopterus annectens. Lineage (NCBI taxonomy): Eukaryota > Metazoa > Chordata > Ceratodontiformes > Protopteridae > Protopterus > Protopterus annectens. Next base: position 889,763,400 of record NC_056741.1, on the reverse strand, counting down.
TATATCATATAGTTAACTCTTTTTTTGCTCCGGAAGACCACAGTCGACCTCCTGGCTGTACTGTAGGTGCATTTGAACAATGAATAAATGTAATAAATGCCTAATATTTGCCTTAAAATTCTAATTCTCATTCTAATTCTAATTCCCTAATCTAACAGTTAACTCTAACATCTTAGTTAATATATCTATATCTATCTATATATCTATATATATCTATATATCTATATATATATATATATATATATATATATATATATATATATATATATATTTTTTTTTTTACAAATAAACAGGTATTCACTACAGCACTAGCATTTCTCACTGGGAAAACCATTCCAGCAGTCCAACTACGTAAAATGTCAATATCAGCAGTCCTACAATACTATAATCCACAAAAATAACCCAACAAATTTGCAATAAAGTAAAGAATTCACATTACTGACTTAATAAAACAATTCTGAATAAGCTACAAGAGGGTCTCACCCAAACAAATAACTGGTGCCAGAAATATGGCCTCAAGCTAAATGCCAAAAAATGCATCATCATCCCCTTTGAGGAGAGTGATGTCCCCACAAATTATCACATTAATAACAATGTTGTAAGCATGCAATAAGTCGTATGGTACTTGGGCACCCAGGTTGATAGAAACCTGACTTTTGACCACCACGTTGTCTCCGTTGTAAGGAAAGCTTTTTACATGGCCCACTTCATTAGTAAGGGTATCTCATCCAGGGACAAGGAGGTCATAACATCCCTGTATTCTTCCTTTACAAGAGCCATTATTGAGTGCAATGCCCCTTTTGACATGTGCCTCAGCAAACCACCTTGCCAAAAGAAAGACTACAACCATTTCTGACAAAAAAGGTCGAAGGACTAAGTTCACTTAGTTATCCAAACAGACTAAAAAGCTTCTTGCTTTCCTCTTTCTCTCACTGGCCCCTATAAATGTCATCATTGGCTTGCTTTCCAGGCTAAGAAAGATCCTGCCTTAAGAGACTTCCTCTACCTCAGAAATACTGGTTATACTTAAAACGCTCACTACAAAGACCACAGCCTTCACTGCAACATAAACAAGCCACTTTTTATGAACAGGTTCTTGACACAAAAACCTTCAACTTCTGTAAAAAGCTCCTCTCATTATCAAACAATGTAGATCATCAACACAATGGCTGGATGGATAGCCATAAATGTAGTCCTTGGGTAAGTAATATAGCCTTCATCAAACCAGATGGAAAATCCACATACTAACCTTTCCCAGCTGGATGGCTAAGATCTAATATTGGTTACTCAAGTCTAGTTGCCCAAGAAGAGGGGCATGTTTAACTAAGAATTCCATTTGCAAAATTATATTCAGTATACATATTAAATCTCTCTCTCTTACACACACACACACACACACACACACACACACACACACACACACACACACACACACACACAAAAAGCCCCTACTTGTAAAATAGGCAACCTCAGTAATCACATGACACTCACTCACTGAATGAAATTGTCTGGAAGTCAAAATATCTGAAAAAAAATCATAATAGAGATGGATTCATCCATGTAATTTCCAACCACCAAAAGGAGCATCAATAAATCAACAAACAACTGTTCGGCAAAAAGTAAATCAATAAGAACACCATAAACTATAATGCTACATACTGGTGTAAACATATAACTTGTGTCAATCCCCAGGTTAATCCATACTAAAAGATTGTTTCAGAGCTTCAGCTATGTACAAACATATTTGCCGTGCTGTAATTATAACTGTAAAAAAATGTTTTTAAGTTTATTCTGTACCTCAGTGATTCTCACTGTTACGAGATGTAATCTCTGCCATATTGTATGAGTACTACATCCATAATTTGCTGTCTCTCTTTCTCTCTCATGTATTGTATTATATTGTTTTGTGTTATTTTTGGAGCTTTTCTCCCGGGCCTCCGCTGAAAATGGACCTGTGTCCAGTCGGACTTTCCCGGTAAACAAATGTAAAATAAAATAAAAATAAACTTCCCTCCAATCTAAAGCCATTTGACATTCCGACATTTTAATTTGTGCAGAAGTTACTCACAGACTGACATTTACTAAGCTGTAATGCTGACCTTAGCTTTTGAAAAAAACAAATTCCCAGGCTTTGTCAATAGCTCAAAGTGTAGAGAGGATTATTTATTTATTATATATTTATTTATTTTTGGAAAACATCTTTAAAACTGTTAAATTGATTACACACTCAGAAACACAGAAAAGTTATTGTGATTATGTAAACCACAAACTGCTGCAAGAAATCAAAGTCACATTAGCACTCTATGCTTATGTCCGAACAGATGAATCATACCTGTCAATTCCAAAAGAAGTAAAGTAGCTTAATAAGAAGGTTATTTGCAAGGTTACATGGCAGTTTATATTGGAAATAAGCAGAGATATTAAAAAGGCTCTGTTTTTCATAATTATGCCGAAAAGTCTTCCAAGATAAATACAACTTCTGATTTAGTATGGAACCATACCTCTCAACAAAAGCAAGAAATCTGGACAAATCGAAAAATAAAAGTGGGACACAGGCCCAAAAATAGTTATGCATCACAGACACCATTGAAACAACTGTAGCTGCAAACATTATACATCACTTATAATCTTTCTATCCCATCATTGTCAGGTAAACATTATGTGGCTCATTCAGTCCTGCCTTCTTTTGCATCAAAGAAAACCATGCTTTGAAATGACAAATGCATTAATATAATAAATAAAACACATTGCATCCACATCCTGCAACTTCCTACCTGCAAGCAACCACAGAGCTTTCACTGAAACTAGGGTTGCTTGTTTCCCCAGAATGACAGCTCTCCCTAATTAAGTCAAATGGTATACAATCCACCAGTATCTGGACTACCTGAAATAAATTAAATTATGGCCTGTAAATTGAAAGTACACTTTGTTTAATTAAACTATATTTCTAAGCCAACTTATTGTATTTTTTCAGTAACATCCAATATCCATTTCCAGGTCACTTTACAAGACATTGGCAGTGGTAGACTTGGCATCCTTCAGAACCCCACAGGCCCACGTTAATACAGTGTCCATTAAATGTAAATATCCATCCACTGTAAATGGCAAGAAGCTATGTCTTAAAAAATCTACTTCTGGCATGAATACCCAAGTATTAGGTTTTGAAACAAAGAAACATATTCTCCACAGTCCGAAAGTCTCTGTCTTTAATAATCATCTACTGTTGCAGCACTCCCAACACATAAGCACACACATACACACTAAAATCCCCAACATTTAAAAAATGACATTGTGCCCACTTGATTTGCCAGTATAGATGATCCGCCAAAGCTATGCTTACTGTTGTCCAATTTACCACTGCTTAGAACCCACCAATGAAAAAACAGTACTATGTGCTTTTTTGTTTGTCTGAAAAAACAATACAACTTTATATGTTACAGTCCCACATAGTCAGTCCACTACTGACCCATTAACCCTAGGCTGCTGTCTCATTCTTACTCCCTGGAACTGCATTACCTTGGATGACTACTTTTATTTCCTAAGCAAAAGACACAAATTGGAAGATAAGGCAAAAAATCCAGACATTCTTTGAAAATCCATTCAGTTAAGAGATATGTGTTCATGTTCAATACAACACTCTCCCTGTCAGGAAAGCCACAATTTAATGAATGTGTACTCTTAATGTATGATGTATTTGTGAGCTAACTTGTCTGTGTTCGGTAGGTAGACTGATCATTGTTAGCCTCTTTGTGCATGCATATCTCTCTGTCATGCACACATATACACACATACACACACACTCTTCTTCTACTTTCACGCACACAATTCTGCTTTCATGCATGCACTCACTCCGTACTTACCTATTAACACAGGTAATTGCTGTCCCTTTCAAAGGCAACAGCGGCAAATCCATACATGAGTCCCTCTTCAGCGAGAACACACACACACACACACACACACACACACACACACATATACTGATTGTTCGGTGCAAAATAATGGCGTAAACACACTGACCCATTTTTGGCTCAAAAACAAAACTAGAAGGGTGCTTTGGCACATGCGCACACTGACATTAGCATTACAGGTCACGGGAGTGAAAAACACAAAACAAAAAAAGTGTTTTGGGGCATGCATACATCGATGTTGCAGTTAGAGGTTGAGGGCCGCATGGAAGAGCTCTGAGGGCCGCAGGTTGGACACATCTAGGGTAAGCACTTTAAATTTCTTGCTGTATATAACTTTGTATCTCTGTAATATTATCCAGCAGAAGTAGACTTTTTTCCATGGTGGATGAACTATTCTTGGATGATGGAGATACAGAAGTGATTGATATTTTAAAACTTGATCCAAAATCTTTCTATATGTGAATTAGTACGCCTGTTGTGCTTCTTATTACAGCATCACATCTTCAGGTTATGGTGTTATGTCTTGATAACATTACAGGCTTAAAGCACACATTTGCACAAAGAATGTATTTTCTGTGGTCAGGATCCTTTCTATTTCATTGAGCTCCTACCTGGTGTAGCAGCAGGTCTGTTAGTTAATAATGTGGAAGCAAAAGGCCAGACAGCTAAAAGCTTTTGTTATTTTTTTTACATGTTCTTCAGATCCCCACCTTTATCAGACCAGGACAAAATGTTTGTTTTTTATAAATGAAGATGCTTTGGAAAGAGATCTTTTTTGGGGATCAGTTATTTAGGGTTCAAACTTTGGGAATGGTCAATATAGAGACTGTGTTAAAGACCCTGGACTTCTTTCACTGTGAATGGAATTCCCCAAAGGAGATATTGCAAGTAAATGACCCCTTCTACAACTCATTTATGAAAGGGGAGATGTCATTTATTTCCCTATCTGCCCTCATTCTTCATCTTTGTTAAGAATACCCAGAGGTGTTAGTTTCTTTTTATGTGGAAATAAAAGATATATTAAGCTATTTGGAATTATACAGTGCTTTGTTCTTTTTTTCAGTTATTCCAGCCTGGAATTAGAAGTCAAAAGGTGGGTTTAGTGTTTTTCAAGACCGGGCATAGAGTGCCCCTTTGGCAATGTAGGTGCTCACATTGGCTGTCAGGGATGAGGTTAGAGCTTCAACAAAATGACTTTTTTACCAGGATACTGGTGAGAGCACAAAACATCCCTATTTATGGCTGTCTGAAGGACAGGCCTTTGGGCAGCTTTCAGCCTCCCATGCTGGTAACACCTGGTAAAAAGGAATGACAGGCTCATCCACTCTGGGACTTTCATGATCATCTGCCATGGGAGCAAACAGCACCTAGAAAACAATTATTCCCTTATCCTGTGGTGCATTAATGCTAGAGTTAGTTTTTGTAGAGGTATGGGTGTGGGGACAAAGCCATCACAAGGGTGGTAAGGTGAATGCAGTCCCATGCAAAAACATTTTAAAAGTGCCATTTCCACTGTCCTGATGTTCAGAATTCTGCCCCTCAAAATAACAATATACACCCCAAAACCATATTCTTTTCTCACAAAAATCTTTTCTGTCATTTTAAATGTTACAGCAAAACGTGTGTATTTTACTTGTTCTGCCATGCACATATTTCAGAGACTGAAACCTGTCTGCCATAACAGCTATTAGCTTGTGCACTGCTGTATAAGGCAGGTCATCCATATACTTATACGGAGAATTTTGTAAGAATATCTTGCATCACTACAGCGATAGTAATGGTTAGGCTGTGTGAAGTTCAGCCTAAGCTAGCTATTTGAAATTGACGAACAGCAACATTTGGAAAACAGTGGATTCATAATAAAAGGGTATCTATTAGTTCTCTGCAACATAAAATGTATAACTCACTAAAAACATAATATATACTGTTCTTGATGTTACTGTGTGATCAAGCTTAAAATTAGTTTTTCTATGTAAAGTGACATTTTTTATTATTTTTATGTTTTGGCACACGTATGACATTCTTTTATTAAATTTCAAAATATAGTTGCACCTTTGCGTTTGAGGATACAACACTAGGCATAAGTTGCTTACTAGGTAATTATCCCAGTTGTATTCCCTAAACATTGCATGAGAATATGTTAAACCATTTCAGAGATGCAAACATTTGTATAGAGAGGTAGCCAGGTAGTTTCTATCATTCTCTATGCACATTAAACAGTCTAAACCCCCCAGAATGTATAATTACAAAGTAACGTGTGCATGCATTTGGTTTCAAAAATATGTCAGACATTATATTTTTTAATGAAAATGCAGCCTGCATGTAAAATATGAAAAATCCTCATGTTAGTGGGTCTAAGACTAGGCTTACTTACACGATACTCCTTTGCTTGGCTTGATATGCAGTACTTGATGTACTCCTGTACTATTTGCATTCTTCATATGGATATATTGTTTTCATAAGTCTGATGTATTTTTTAATATTGTAACTAGGTCATTGCTGAAAAGGCACATTAGGGACCAGTTGTCTTATGTTAAATAAAATAAAATAAAAATTGGACACAAAAAATAATGATGTCTGCAGTTTGCATATGGGCTTCTTTCACTGCCATTCTTAGCTAATCCATTCTCCATTTTAAGCCTCCTATTTTTATGCTTCCTTGTGTACCTATATAGCTTTTTACCTCCCTTTAAGTCCCTTCTTTGTTGCAATGCTGTTATTTCTTCAGACTGGGCCTTTGTTGTTCAGACTGCTTTTTCTACTACCTTGTATTTTAATTAGTGTTGATCTTTATTCATTGTTTTTAAACTTCTTAAATGCTTGTTTGCTCCTTATTATGATGCTATTGTATTTGAAAACAAGGGCAAAAAGTCAGTTGCCTAATTAATACTTATGAAAGTCATTGGTATTCTGTAACATATTTCTGTAAACTCATCAATTCAGTCATTTTTATTATAGTATGGATCTGGATATTTTTAGCACAAGTAGCACTAGCTGTAATAGAAAACCAGGTCACCTTGTTGACTTTGCAGTTTAGCTTTGCAGGTTAGAGAATGAGGGATGGTAGAGCGAAAGAGATGAAAAATCAAGTATTAGGCCAAAGTCAGAAAACTCACTCTACTCACAGACATGTCACAAATTTTGCAGATTGTGCATAATGAAGATAAATCAGATGACATAGTTCTAGGCTGTGTGGCTAGATTACACAGGTTTAGTATATGTAAATAAACTATAATGTTTATTTTTTTTGCAAAACTGTGTTCTACAAGTTACATGCCAACATAAAGTTCTCCCTTTAAAAAATAAACAGAAGAAAGATCATTACTGTCAATATAACAACAGCCTGTGTTTGCTGTATGTCAGACTACAGATGAACTTCTAATCACATATGTGACATTTGTATGCTGTGTGCCATGTATGTTGGATTGATTCCTAGCGATACCATAACTTAGCATGTGTCATATAAACTTATTTGCAATATATGTGCATGGTGCCACAGTTATTTTGATCTGTGTTACACACACACAAATGAGCAAGCTTATTTATATACATATCAGTATATGCTTTGAGTTCTACACTATAGTTAAGCAAGTAAACCAAAGTCTAAAAATGCCTTTGTTCTCAGAACATAAGCTGGACCGTGTTGATGGGAAATGCAGTGAGTGTTTCCAAATTCTCTAATCAGCATTCACTATTTTTTCATCAGATTTCAATTAAAAAAACTAATGCTGGTATGTTTCAACACTTGTTCATTGTTGTCTTATGAGTTAGCACATTGCTGCAATATCTTGAGTCACAAATGGCCTTCTTGTGGTCGTAAGTAAATCTGTATGATTTCCATGTATTAACCTATTATAGGAGAGCGAAAGCTTGCCCTTCCTAAAACACAGCTTATCATGGATACCCAGATTTTCCTTCTTTGGCATGCATGTGTGGCATCTAATACCTTCTCAGTCATGCCAACAATGTGTATCACACATATGGTTCTGTTATAAGATTTATAAATTCTGAGATTTTTTTGTCATGTTTTCAGATGAAGTTCACTAAGTCTAATCTTATGTTACTTAAGACTGAAAAAAATCACAGTTTATCTAAAGAAAGGTTAAGAACAGTATCTGTCTGAAGTTATGTGCTTTCTCTCCACAGGTATATATCATAGTGGTCAGATTCAAGATCTCTAAACTAGCAACTAACATTACTGTTCTTTTTGATTAATACTGACCAGACTATAGTTAATCGTGTATTGAAGATTTATGGGAAAGAGTTTCCCAAAAGCAAGTGAAAGTCAAAAAATACCTACATTGATGTAGTAAGATGTACCACTGAATAAAACCTGCTTGCTTTATGTTTATAGCTGTAGTTACAGATTGTAAATGCCATAATCTTATAGTAGTCATATATGCAACTTAACCTCATCACAAAACATGCAAAGAAAAGTTCAAAATTTAAAAATCTTTCAAAAACACCATAGGTGTGATGTACAAGGCTAACAGTATTTACTAGGCATTAGCTGCTGCACATGTGCACAAGGCAGAGGGAAAGTTGGACATCCATGTCTTACTGTGCTTCTGTCGTTTTTAATTTCTCCAAGTCTTTTGGGTTTCTAATACCATGACAGGAATGGACCCTATTCCTAAGTCAAAGTGCGATTAAAGTTCATGAAATTATTATTGTTTCACTCTTTGATGTCAGCCAAAAGTGCTTTTCGCAGCACCCGCAATGTGCCCAGTAATTACTCCTCCTGCAATTTGTACGGTGTTACATGAATTGGTAACATATCAAAATACGACTGTAAATTCTTTTTTATAAGACCAGTTGCTCCTACTACTATTGGAACTGTCTGGGTATCTTTCTTCCACATAGCTCTCGTTTCTGCCTACAGATCAAGATATTTTATGACTTTGTGTGTCTTTCTCTTCGCAAGACACTGTAGTCACTAAGTGTGATGATTTCAATGATCAATGCTACTGTTGTCTTCTTTTCTTGGACCACTATATCCGGTTTTCTAGCGTCTGTCTTTTGAACTATTGGTATTCTGTCTTTTGAACTATTGGTATTGGGTGATCCCATGTGATATAAACTTCATAATTTTCTATGATTATTTGTGGCTCATGTTTCCAGTGTTTTTCAGCCACTTCGATACCATAATGTTTGCACAGTCTCACCACATTATTATGCCTTTCAGTATACAGTCCCTCTGCCATTAGTGTGTCGCAACCAGCAACAAGGTGTGTGACTGTTTCCAATTCGGTTTTACAAAACCTACATATGTCTGTTTCTCCCACATGTTCAATGGACTTTGTAAACCAATGTGTACGTAGCCCACTGTCTTGGGCTGCCAATATTAACCTTTCATTTCTTGATGTGAATTCGCCTCTCCATAACCATTCCTGCGTTCGTTCTTGATCAGCATGAGGCTCTTCCAGACGTTTTCTATACTTGCAACTATATTTATGTTTTTTCCACATTTCTTGCCTTCTCATCTGGTCCTTCACCTTATATTCTTTCTTTTGTTTTTTAGCACATTCAGTTGCTGCCTGTTTTTTATCTACTTCTGGTTTGATTTCCATTCCTGTTTGTCGTCAATATGCTTCTGCTAAATTAAGCAGAGACGTCATCTTAGATTTATTCTTCTCATGTTTTAAAACTTTCACTACATTTGGATCTTGTGAAGTCAGTAGATATGTGTGGAGTCCCATGATTGCAGATCTATACATGTAGTCACTTTCAAGGAGTCCCATCCGTCCTTCGGAATGGGGAATATGTAATCTTGGTATACACTGATTTTTATAAATCATTTGGTGAACATGAAGCATCCTTCTTGTATTAATATCCAGTCTATCCAACACTTTTTGGGGCCAGTCAATCATTCCAAAACTATAAGTTAGGACAGGAAGAGCAAATTGTTTTATGGCTTAGATTTTGTTTCTAGATGTCAGTGCTGTTTTCAGGATTATTTTAAGTCTTCTAAAGTACTCCTTACTAAGCTTTATTCATATTTGTTTATGTTTTATTGCTGATCATTCATCAGTTCCCAAGTATTTATACACTTCCTCTTGCTCAAGTTCTTTTATATCACATTTTTGTCCCAAACTGATGTTTTCCTGGTGCTGCAGTTTTCCTTTTTTAATGGAAGCTTTTGCACATTTATCAAGACCAAATGACATTCCGATATCATATGAAAACGTTTTGACAACCTGCAGCTGTGCTTTCAGTTTCTCATCTGATGAGCTATACAGTTTTAAATCATCGATGATGAGAAGTCTTTAGACTTTGTTGTTTTCTAGGAGCCAAATTGTAAACATTGTCTTAAGCTGTTAAGTAAACAGCTTAATGGATTAGTGGCAAGTCAGAATAGCAACGGTGACAGAGCATCACCCTGGAATATCCCCCTTTGAATTTTTATCTCTGGGATAATCTGTCCTTTATCATGGCTTAATTGCAAAGTGGTCTGTCACTGTTTCATGGTTACTGTAAGGTAGTCAATCAATGTAGGGTATATCTTATACATTTTTAAGCACTCTTTTATCCATGAATGTGGGATACTATCAGATGCTTTTTTATAGTCAATCCATGTCATACTTAGATTTTTCCCCTTTTTACAGTTCTCCACTATAACTTTGTTTAACAACAAATGATCCTTTGTTCCATATGACTTTCTTTTATTGCCCTTTTGCTCTACTGCCAGAATTGAGTTTTCTTTTAAATGACTATAAACTCTGTCGGCGTCAATTCCCTTGTATAGATTATACGTCATTGGAAGACAAATTATTGGTCTATAATTTTTAGAGTAGCTTGCAGGTTCACTCTTGTGTAAGAGAATTGTTTTCCTGTTGTTAACCATTGCGGTGTGTGTTCGGGGTGTGCATATAAATAGTTCTTACTTGTGGCTAAATCCTGCTGCAAAGAAGTTAATACTTTAAGCCCAAAGTTAGGTACTGCATCTGGGCCTGGGATTTTCCAGTTAGAGGCTTTTCTCAACTTTGTTTCAAACTCTCTGGCTGTTATTTCATCCCATTTCATATCCTGTACCTTTAAACTTCTTATTCTTTCTTTTACTTCTTGTATCCATTTATCATCTTTGTTATGTTCCACAGGATCTTCATAGATACTTTTCCAAAATGTATCTACTTCCTCTTTTTTTGGCGGTCTTTCAATTCCTTTTACCTTATTTCCCAATTCTCTATAAAACTTTTTTGGGTCATCAATAAATTGCTTATTTTGTGCTTTTCCCTTGTATTTATCTTCGTATCTTCTAAGTCTTTCTGCCTGTTTTGAAATTTTTAGCTTATCTCCAGTAGTGCATAATAGATCCTGGTCTGTTTTAATACTGTGCATTGCTTTTATCACATCTATCTTTCTTAGTATTTTTGTTGATCTGTTCCCTCTTCTATAATCTTCTAACAATGACACTTCTTGTCTTAGCTGCTTTAGAGTTTTCTCTATTGGATATTTGTATGATGGTATTTGCTTTCCCTCCTTCTTTTCCCTCACTACCCTGTGTTCCTGTGGTAAAACGTTATCAGTTATTAATTTAGCAGCACAGTAATATATTCTGTTTACTTCTGTTATATCTCATGGATCTCTATGGACAGTCCTAGTTGCTGTGTTCGTTTATTTTATCAATCTTCTGACTTTTGGGGTTTTATTAACCTTCTGCAGTCGATTTATCTCATTGATCTTGATATATCTGTCTTTGTCTATTACGTCAAGCAACTCTCCTGTTAACTCATTTGCTTCCATACTGAGGGCACATCCTTGTTTTCCGTTTCCTGCGGGCATTCTATAGAAAGTTCTATAGCATCTTCCTGTGGCACATTCTGTTCAGTTTCATCCTGTGTCATCTGTTGTTCTGTCATATGGGAACTCATTGGCCTGTCACTCCTCAACATTGACTGCATCAGAGTTTCCACAGTTTCCTGTTCCTTTCCTTGCTGTCTAGCTTCAAATGAATGTTTATACTGGTTTCCTGTGGAAGGCTCCAAAATATCTTGATATGGCACCAGACCAATTGCTTCCTGTTCCACTGGTTTCCCCTTAATTTAGATATCCATTGCTCTGTCCTGTTGTGGTGCTTTCTGTATTCAATTTACTATACTGAATCCTTCTCTTTGCAGCTGTTCAATAACCTCAAGTTCCATTTCTTTGACTTCTCCATTACTAATCTCTTTTTCTACTTTTCCTCTTAGTCTTCTTATTTTTTGTAGTGTGAAGTTTTCCATATCCGGGTTCCTTTCCCTATATTTTTCTTCAAATATCTTTGGTGCTGCTCTTTTTGTATTGGTTAGTTTTGCTTTCTCCTTTGCATAAATATTACACCATATTAAATGTCTTTTCCTTTCCCCTCTCCATATTTCTTCTTCACATGTCTCCTGATCTTCTTGCTTTTCCTTATTCTAGGGACTCACTCCGTCATGCTGTGATGTAGTCTGTTTTAGACCATTTACATTAAACCCTTCACTTCGCAGGCACTCCATAACTTCAACTTCTATTTCTTTAACTTCTGCTTTACTAATCATCTTTTCTACATTACATCTTTGTGCTATTAATCTTTTTATTGTGAAATTTTCCATATCTGAATGCCTTTGGCTGTATTTCTGTTCGAATATCTTTGAGACTGCCTTCTCTATATTAGTTAACTTGGCTTTCTCCTTTGCATAAATATTGCACCATATCAAATCTCTCTTTCTTTCCCATGTCCGTATTTCTTTTTTTATGTTTTTCAAATATCTCTAGGTTTTGTTGTTTATATTTTCTCACTTCCTCAGATGCTTCTTTTTCCAAACAGATCAAAATTTCTTGATCTATATACTGTTTTTCAAAAATCTGTTGAATTAATGAAAGCAAATTTTATTTTAAGCTTCTGACAGTTTTTCCTGCGGAAGTATTTTTCTTTCCTCTAATTTCTCTTTTAATCATTTTGTATATCTTGTGTCTGGAAATTCTTGGCTTTTTACATAATAGTAACAATACATAATTTCTTTCTTATCCTCAGTAGTCCACTCTTATCGCGTTATGGCTCTTCTTTGGCCAATCAATTTTTGTCGTTTTTGTGGACTGCTACTTCCTTCTACAACAGGGGGACCATTCTGCCCCTGAGCCTGGCCTGGTCCCATTGTAGGAATGTTTCCGTATTTTGAGGATTTTACACTGTCATTTTTTCCAGTCCTGGCACCAGTGCGCCTACTAGGATTGGACACTTTTTTATCCTAGGTCTTGTGCACCCAGCTATCTTTTTTTATTTTTGATTTACTTATGTCCATGATGTATGCTATATAAATACAGTCTATATATATCAGTGTCACATTGGTGAGATTTTGTGAAAAACAGGGTCCACCTCGCGTAGGTACTCACCGGACTTGAGGATGAATTCAATTTCAGCACTACTACTCTCCTTTGCTTGCTGACTTTTCATCTGTGCATCACTAAGTTCAGACCTCTGTCTTGAATATGTTAGTACATGGAAATCATACAGATTTCCACAGAAACATCAGAAAGACATTTCTGCTTTGTGAAACCGTAGTAATGTACTAAGTTCATTATGCGACGCTGAACAAGTATTGTAGCATTGGATTTTTACTCTACAACTTTTGAGTTTTAGAGATAATATCATAAACTGCACCTTGATGTGTGGTTTCACAAGATCATAGCTTTCCCCGCAACTACAAAATGCCATCTTCTGTTCTGCTGCTGTGTTCTTTTTAGGGCATCAGAATGCTATGCATCATCATTGGCGTATAGGAAGCAGCAAAAATTTCTTGATCTTTCATCCTGGCTTGCACTTTACCATATGTGCATATAACGCATAATATTTTGATGAGGTTTGCTAACAAGCATTTATTTTTGTTTGAGGATTAAACTTCTTAGTGTTACGGATTGTTAAATGATTGCAGCCATCTTCATCTCTCCATTTTATCAACTTCTCTGCTTTGACTTCTCTTTCACTTTGTTCTACAGTCAGTTATCCCTTGCTTTGTGTATAAGTTTTTTCTTCCTGTTTGTTTCTCTGTGGTGATGAACATTTGTCTTATCTTTCATTACTTTCCTTTCCATTTCTGTCATGTAACTAGTCTTTTCTTCACTTTCATGTTTTCCATCATTTTCTTCTTTATCACCGCATAACACCACTGTTTTCCATTTGTAATGTTGCAATGATCAACATTTTTTTGTTATTTTTAAAAATATAGCTGCTGCTTTGTTTATGAAGGAGAAGACTGGGCATAAGTTGTTTATTAGGCAATTATCCCAGTAATATTCCCTGAAAATAATATGTAAGTTTGTTAAACCATTTCAGAGATGCAGCCATTTATATAGACAGGGAGCCAAATAGTTTCTGTCATTCTCAATGCACATAAGTCAGTCTTGTATTGTAATGAGACAAAACTGAAATTATGTTAAGTTGAAAAGAAAAATCCCATTTGACCCTAACTTTTGCACTAAACAAGAAACCTGAAGAACGTACATGTTCAATAATATCAACATTAGTATTAGAAGCTGCTGCAGCATGCCTTACAGGACAGACACATAATTCTTTTTAAGGGAAGGATTTGATTATGTCCATTTTTTTCTTTATTGTTCCCATTCCTCCTAATATCTGGAATGGTGGCTGTCACAATTTTCACTAACCTCTTTGGCCAACCATATGACCGACCAGTGATTGTCGTATAATGAATGATAACTACTCTGCACTTATTTGTTACATGTCAGCTGGTAGCTAGTCATGGAAGCGAGCTGAGGACTGCAGATGAATACAGTCATGAACACTTATACATGCTTTTAGACAAGACATGACTGGTAAACAACATTTCCAATTCAAAGTCACTGTGGCATTTTCCTTTCATGTCAGTTGCAGCATGTTGGAAAAGCATGTGATCCTTCCTGCCAAGAGGTCATGCTAAGTTTCATCTACAGTATTTGGAAAAACACAACTCTTTTCCATCCCTTAACTGGTATTCCAGCCTTCTGCAGTCTCAGTTTCACTGCTGTCAAAGGATTTAAGCCAACACTTTCACAACAAATGCTGTTCAGTTTGTTAGCAGTCTGTGTAGCATAGTTCACACCTTTTATCATGCACTACACTTCTGATGTAGCATTATTTTGGTGTATTATAGCCTCACCAGTGGTGTAGAGGAGTAAAGCCCTGCCTGTGGCCCAGGCAACCTGCCTTCAGTTTGTAATTTTGGTGCTTGGTGGTGTAGGAAGGGAGGATGGGCTTGCCTATTCTGGGGAGATGGTACATGTTAGATGTCTTCTCTAGTTGAGATCTTGTGGAAACTGGAGCTCAGGGAAATGATGCCTGACTGGAAAGGGTGGGTGGATCAAAAAACATGTGACTGCACAAAGATTCTGGGGTGGGGCAGGAGATCAAGGTTACCTCCCACTGCTTGCTCAGCCATGGTGATGTCAGCATGTGAGTGGGGACATTTAAGAACAGGGAAACCAATGAGATCCACAGTATGATAGCACTTGCCTGCTCCTTTTTACTCCACTTGCCTGGTAGGCCACTCACCCAGTTAGCAGGTCATGTGGGGAGCTGCCACGGACAGGACTTGTGAAGACTGGGACTTTAAGGAGGTAGGTCATGAAGTCTATTACAATGGTCTAAACAAAAAAACTCATTTTAGTCTGTCATAGCATTTTTTTCTGCATCATGTGCACAAAGTTGTATCTGAATTTATGTAATGTAATTTTTGTTCCTTGTCTGCATTTCTTTTCTTTTTCTAATTATTATTTTTGGTGCTGTTGTAATACCCTTCAGGCAGTGTGCTCTTTCTTTGATTAAGCATATGCAGGAAGCAAGACTTACTTGTTAACATGGTGACATCATATCAGGTCGGAAAACCCGAGTAAGTAATAGTTGAATAAGTTAATAGTTAAAGGAAGTTGACTGAAGTAAGTCCACATGTAGAAAACCACAAAGTCAGGGACATTTCACAAATTCAGGGACAGTGGAGATGAGTGCAATAAGTGTGTGCAGCATACAATACATTGTTTCTCTGCTACTGAGATGTTCATCATATTGATCACTGCTGCAGTAAATGCAGGTTATTTCCTGCCAAGGATGTAACACCCAACCAGCTTCCAAAACTTCAAGGCACTTCCACATGTCAAAACCATCAGTTATCTCAAGCTGAAGTGACTAAAAAAATAGGTTTGGGCACCAAATCCTTCAGAGATTTCCTGCCTTTGAGGCAAGCACTTCTCTGCTCGCCTTTGAAGATTGAACAATTGGCTTGTGCTGTATCATTGCTGAGCAGATAAATTCCCTTTGGGGGAAAAACTTCCACATTTAAAAATTGTTTGTTTTATTGTACTTTCCAATTTAGGAAAGTTAGTATTTTAATTGACTGTCATTAGACTTAGAAAAAAGTGCGCTCCTGTTTAAAAATATATTTGTCAGTTTAAGTTATTTAAAGTAACTGAAAAACATTTTTTCAGTGGAGAAATTGTGTTTTTTTTCCATGTTTATTTTATTTATTTATTTATTTATTTGCAGTTGGTTTACCAGGATAGTCCATTGGGCCAAAATGAACCCATTTTCAATGGAGTCCTGGGGAGAAAAGCTCCAAACAATCAATGTTACAGTAGGTTATGTATGATAATTATACAAATGTAAAAAATTCAAGCAAACAATTACAAATAGTACACAAACGTTACAAATAATGCAAAGTAGTGATGAAACTTACAGATGATACAAACTGAAAGGAATAGTGCAAAGTAAGTACTGAGAGGTCATTTTGTCCTAGGAATCATACACTTAGGATGAGCAGCGTTATATATTCTTGCAGATACCATAATAACAAGAATGTATGAGTTAGGAGAAATGATAAAGGAAAATTGCTGGTGTGATCAGGGGAAGGAAAGGAAGATGGGAAATGCTAGTGCTAGTTATGTGGGATGGGAGCAAGAGCATTCCCAGTGGGATACTAGATGTGAGTGAAGAGATTTTTTGAAAATAAAATGGTTAGAGGTGATACGAATGGATGGTGGCAGGGAGTTCCATAGGCGTGGTAGACCATAGGATAGAAGATTTTTGCCTGGGGGACGAGTTGGTTTGTACACTTCTAATAGATTTTGGTTGTTGGACCTTAATACTCTATCAGGAAGGTGAATTTTAAAGGCAGAAAAAAGGGAGGGACAGAGGGAGGGGTTGAAAATGAGCTTGTGTGCAAGAGTTAGTTGAGTATAGGTGAGAAGATTGGGTAGTTCTTGCCATTTTAGTTTTTGGAGAGAGGAGCAGTGGTGGGTGGAGGACTTATGGCTGGTAGCGAACTTAGTAATTTTGTTGTAGCAAGAGGAAAGATGTGTTTTCAGAGAGGACTGTAGATTAGTTAGAAGTGGAGCTCCGTAGAGAAGGGAGGGGATAAGAAAGGAAGTAGAGAGAGTGATTTTAGTGGCAGGTGCAAGGTAATGATTTTGTCGATAGAGCATACCTAGTTTTTGATGTTTTTTTTTTTTTTATATTTAGTTGTTAATGGGAGTTGAATTTGAGCTGGTTATCAATTTAGACCCCGGGTAATTTGGTCTCTGAGACCAGTTCCAGAGGTGTGTTATTTTGACTAGTAATAGAGAAAGTGTTTATATTGAGGAAGGTGACTTTAGAGGGTGTAAAAAAACATTAATTTGGTTTTCGAGGTATTGAGTGCTAGGTGATTTCTTTTCATCCATTGCTCAGTGGTTGAAAAAGCATCTTGAGTAAGCTTTAGGAGTGTAGGGATAGATGTGGCAGAGCAGATAATAGTTGAGTCATCTGCATATATTGGATGATGTTTGAGAAAGGGATAGAGTTGCGGAAATCATTTATAAATATATTAAAAAGGAGGGGACCCAATATGGAACCTTGGGGAACCCCGGTTGGAGTATTAAGAAATGAGGTGACGGCCTTTTTCCATTTTACTGCTTGAAATCTATTGGATAAGTAGCTGGAGAACCAGTTCAAAGATGAATGAGATAGGTTAAGTTTTGAGAGTTTAGTTAAAAGCAGGCTGTGTGAGATAGTTTCGAAGGCCTTAGAGAGGTCTAGTAGTAGGGTAGAAACAAATAGACCAGAGTCCCGGGCTTTGTTAATAGTTTCAAGGAAGGAGAGGAGGGCTGTCATAGTGCTGTGACTTGGTCTGAATCCATGTTGTGTGGGAGTTAGTAGATGATTATCTAAGAGATGTGGTAGGAGTTGAAGTTGGATACACTTTTCAAGGAGTTTAGAGATGGGAGACAGGATAGTGATGGGGTGGAAATTAGTAACATTGTTATTGTTGCCTCCTTTATGTAATGGTATGATAAAGGCCTTTTTCCAGATATGGGGTACTATACTTTCTTGGATAGAGCGGTTGATTAGAATGCTAATGGGGTAGGCAATTGCTTCAGCAGCTATGCTAAGAAAGTAAGAAGGGATGTTATCAGGAGCATTAGTGCATGGCTTCAGTTTCAGAAGGAGTTTTTTGATAGTAGAAGTGGGTATAGGCTTTAGTGAGAATAGTGGGGAGTGGGAAGAGGGGGTATTAGGGGGTGAAGAAGATGAGGAGGAAGTGAGAGTAGGAGAAGAGGTGGAGGGTAGAGAGTTAGTGGATGAGAAATAGGGAATGGTAGCAGTGCAGGGTAGAGTGTTGGTGGGGGGGTTAGGGGTGAATTGGAGATTATGGTGCTGTCAGAGAAAGAAGAGGTTAATTTGGAGATGGATTGAATGAAAAAAGAGTTAAATTGGGTAGGTAAGTCTGTATCAGGAGCATTAGGGTCTGGGGTGGGGGTGTCAAGTTTGCTGGGGTTAAGGAGAGTAGAGATACCTTTCCAGAATTTGAGGATTTGTTTTGTTATTGTTTTGGAGTATAGAGAAGTAATTTTGTCGATCAGAGATTATGAGCTTTTTTACTTTATTTCGAAGTGTTTTATATTCATTATGGTTGAGGGAAGTCCTATTTTTCTGGAAGTGTGCCCAGGCTTTATCTCTGTGCCGCATGGTTGCTAGTGTGTTTTTGGTAAGCCAAGGGGCAGTTTTAATTTTTATTCTCTTTGTCCTTAAGGGAGCATGGAAGTCTAGAAGTTGTAAGAATGTTGAGTTGAAGTGGGCAACTGCGTTATCTAGAGATAATGTTTTTAGACAGTCCCAGTTTATTGCATTTAGGGAATTAGAAAAGGTTGATGGATTAAAGTTTTTTTGATTTCGGATAGTAATAAAATTATGGGTGCGATGTGGGAGTAAGGGGTGTCGAGTGAAAATGGGTATGTGGTCACTAAGAGGGTTGGGAAGAGTACCACTGTCAGAGAAATAATGGGGATGAGAGACTAAAATCCAGTCCAGAATACTGCCACTAGAGAGGTTTTTTGAGGGGCGTGTTATAGAGTTGATTAGCTGTGAAAAATTGTAGAGGTTGATGTTAAGTGGGTTTGTGGGAGACTGAATGGAGGCCCAATTAATATTCATGTCTCCCAAGATTATTGTTTCATTGCTAATGTTGTTGGAGAGCCAGGAGAGGATGTCTTCGAGTGTAGAAATGTTATCACCTGGGGGGATGTAGAGGGAAGCTATACATATGTGCTTGTGTTTGCTGACTTGAAGTAGTGTTAGGAGTAGTTCAGCGTTATTAAATTGAGAAGTAGGTTTGTTATAGGGAGTAACAGACAAGGAGGATGAGTATAGGAGAGCTACTCCACCCCCTTTTTTGTGGGGCCTGTCTTTTCTAATGATAGAATAGTTTGGAGGAATTATTTCAGAGTCTTTTATGTGGGGTTTTAACCATGTTTCTGAGATGGACAGGATGTCAGGTTTATTGTGTATGAGCCAGGCGTGGAGGTTTGGGATTTTGTTAACTATACTTTGGGAGTTTAAGGAAGTAAGTAGTATGGACTTGTCTGTAATAGTTGAGGTGGGGAGCCTGGATTAGGATGGATGTCACCTGATAATAGACAGGTAATCAGATATAGGATTGGGTTAGAGAGGTAATTGGACAGTTTAGAGAATAGATTAGGTTCTATTATGATTTTGAAGCATTTACTAGTTACTGTGGGGGTAGAATGTTTGTGAGAGGTGATCAGTTTATATGGAAAAAATAGAATTTTTTTATAGGAAATAGATGAGGAGAAATTGGGGTGTGTGAGTTTGAGGGAGAGGAGGTAAGATGGTTAGTTACATGGAAGGGTTGTGAGTGGTAGGACTTAATGGGCTGGGTGAGGTAATAAAGATAGGATAAGTTAAGAAGTAGAAGTAATGAAAGGGAGATGAGTGAGGGTTTAGAAAGCATGATGAAATGGGACTACTTACAAGAGAGATTTATGTGTAGAGGAGCTGGTAAGTTCCTAAATAGTGGTGAAAGAATCGAGAGATTGAGTAAGGATTGGTGGGGGTGTGGTTTGGGAGTGGGTGTTGAAGTAATAATGGAAGATAATTGTCTAGGTGGGATAGTCTAGGAGAGGTGAATGAGGGTTAATTTGGGTGGGATAGGGGAATGGGTGTTCCCAGATAACTGGAGACTTGATTGTTGTGGAATGGTAGTGGGTGTGGTTATGGGGTAATAAAGGTAGAGGTGCTGGGGCGGGTGGAATTTGGGGGCAGGGTAGGGAAGCAGAGTGAGCCCGCAGGGCGAACGGAGCGGGTAGAACCAAGTAGGGCAGGAGAAGATCGAGAACCTATCAGTGGAGTGTTGATTGCTTAAGGGTAAGTAGAGGGGACCTGGAAATAGTAGGTTAGAGTGGACTATAATGTTTGAAGAGAGAGAGAGAAAAAGAAAAGTTAGAGCTTAAAGAGAATACAAGAAGTAAGTGAAAGTAAGTGAGAAGGGAGCAAGGGTGAATCAGGGAACTAGATGAGGGGGAAGAACAGAGATACAAAAATAAGAGGGGTTTAGGCTGCTGGCTTTCCTGACAGGGAGTGTACTTAAACACCTAGCAGGGCTTAAAAACTAATAATAGTTCAAGGCTTAGCAGCAGATGCACATACTTCCTTGGATTCTTCTGGGAGAAGCTTGGTTCAATTTCCAAAAGGGGATGAGGCAGCAGTTTATTATAGTTGCATGGGAAGTTGGCTGAGCTTGTAGTAAAATTTAGGTTAGGTCTAGGTATCCACCCAGGCGTAGTCACAGGGGATAATTCAGGGCAAAAAGCTGGAGAACAGGAGAGAAAGTTGAGAGAGAAATAGCACTTTAGTAGTATAAAAACATATTAGATGACTTGCTTATCTTTGCAGAGTCTTTTTCAATGGGTTAGGAATCTGTTACTTGTGTCAGAGAGATCTGTTATACAACATGGTATTCCAAAAAAAAAAAAAACATTCAAAAGTCTTTTTTGACTCCTTTACACAGGATTGTGTTTCTGGGGTGTGAGCTAGACACCTCAGTTCAAAGAGCTCTTCTTCCATGGGGATATATATATATATATATATATATATATATATATATATATATATATATATATATATATATATATATATATATATATATATATGAGTGCTACAGAATCCTGTAAGCCCAAAATCCTGAAAATTCAAAATCCTGAAAACACACAGGATACTTATTCCAGCACAAGTACATACAGAAAGAAATAAAACACAAACTATATTACTGTTCTACAAGTATAAGCAGAGGGGTAAGCCCCCCTGCACCCCCCATGTGGGGGCTGTGCCCCCCACACCCCCTGCTACTTAAATATATCAACTCCAAGATTGCACTTAGTGTAGTGAAGTGCAGTCTCGGAGTTGGTATATTTAAGAAGCAGGGGGGGTTTCCCCCCTGCATATAGTTGAAGGGTAATATGTTTCTGTATGTACTTGTAGTGGAATATAGTAAGTGTTGGTATCCTATGTGTTTTCAGGATTTTGAGTTTTCAGTACTTTGAGTTTTCAGGATTTTGAACTTTCAGGATTTTGGTCTTCAGGATTTTGAGCTTTCAGGATTCTGTAGCGCTCCCCTATATATATATATATATATATATATATATATATATATATATATATATATATATATATATTGGTTAGGTTTTCCACTCAGATTTAAGTCTCTGCAAGGGAGTACTTCAGGATTATGAGTCTCATGGCATATAAGTTTCTCATGATACCCCTTGCAAGACACCACATGACAAGGATGCAATATTAACAGGAGTCTCTTTGGTCCCAGTACCTACATCCTTTGTCTTTTCAAATCCCACTATTGGGGTTTGCCAAAAGAGAAATTACTTAGTGGAGATAGGCAGACAGCAGATTTCTCTAGACCCAGGTCTCACTTTCACTCTTCTTGCTCCAAAGCAGTCAGTCACCACAGATACCTTGGACTTTGCTTGAGGAACAGTTTCCAGAGGGATAAAAATGCAATGTGTTTTTTACGCCAGTGACCAATGCAAGCACCTAAAAATAAAAGAAATGCTTGCCCTGATGAATGCACTCAACTCTCTGAATCATCTTTGGTCCCCTGGACCTCTTTAAGTTGTCACAGACAATGCCACAGTCATCAAGGGGGAAGCAGGTCGTACCTCCCTTTGGAGACTACTCATGTTAGCTTGGGATATAGCTTCACAGCACAGTCTCGAAAGGCATCCTGCATTCCATCAGAACATAATTTTGTGACATATAAGCTGAGTAGGACAACAGCAGACTTTCATGAATGGAAACAAGGTAAAGGGGCCTTCCAGATTTGATCCATCTGTGAAGAGTTCCTCAGGTAGACCTTTCTGCCTCCTCTCTGGACAAAAGGCTGGCAAGATTCTGTTCTAGGACTCCATGCAAGAAGGCCTGGAAGACAGATGCCTTTTCCTTTCCTGTCCTTGGTCAGAAATGTCCCTGTTTGCTTTTCCACCCTTTCCACGTATGTCCATGGTACTTCTGAAGATTCAGAAAGCATCCCCCAAGATCATAGTATTGACTCCCTTCTGGGTCAAGCAACAGTGGATGTTCTTCATAGTCAGTGTTGCAGTACTAATTTTGGTGTCTTCTTGCTACGAGGAAGCTTCTGACTGGCTTGATTTCCAGAGTCTTTGCATCAACCCTAGCCTACTACAGGATGTCAGGGTATAAGAAGAACATATGTTGGCACCATCTTCATTTCTTTCTAGCTGTACAGTATGATACACTTCACGTATGTTCAGTAAGCTTGCAGTCCATTGGTTGGCTCATGTTTCCAGAGATCCTTCACCTTTCAGTCAGGTAAGTACCCTTCTGGAGAATTTTGTCTACTAATGTGTGAGAAGCAATTCCCACATAAAGATTCTCATTTGTTTTGTCTGTTCTGCGTGAGGGCCTTAGTACGACTTCTCTAGCTGTCCTGATTGCAAAATTCCATGCAAAAAACTCTCAAACATAAGGCTGAGGTACTTGCCAGTCATATGAAGTTGTCTTCTTTGGCTTCCTTGTTGGCAACACAATCTACTGCTATCTCTGGGCATCTGATGGTTCTGGTGTCCTCTAGTGTCATTCCAAAAAAACAGAAAGACAAAAAGGCTAAGGACCCTGACTTTTCCAAATACGCTCCAAGTACCTCTCTTAAGTTGTCCAACAACCTAGGTGAGTTGCATTTGCAACCTCTGGTCCTGCAACTCCTAGGCTGGAACCCTCTGGAGCGACCCCTTGGGAGGCTACTGTGCCTTCTGGCCTACATTCGAGTGCCACCACATTTCAAACATCTGTCATGTCTGAGGTCACTCTGCAGGCCTCAGCTCCTGACATCTACACTTTTTCTATCAAGGGAAACTCCATATTTTCCTCGATTACCAAAAACACAACTAAAGTTGCGGTCAGATGTCTGTGCCCTCCAGTCACCCTATAAAACAGTCAATCAATCTAAAGCGAATCACTTAATTTGTTTCTCCACCACCTCCGACTACCTCTACTCAGACCAAAGCCCAAGACATCCTTAACAGAGCACAGGAGTTTATGGCTTTCATGAAATCTAGAGAGCCAGATCACTCATCCACCTCTGAGGTGTCTACATCTAAAAGGGAAAGGGAAGTATCTTTTTAGGAAGAGGAAGTTTCCTCTAGCTCTGAGGATGAGGAGGAATTGTGTTACTCTGGAGATTTAACACCTCTGACTTGCCCAGACTGAGGCAACAGTCTTTCTTCCACCTCCTTCCCTGAGGACCTTTCCTTTGTGGATACCCTGTATGAACGAGGTTTTCAGTTAGAAAAGTAAGCTGTTCTTCCAGGTCTACACTCACTACAAGGAACTCTTAAGTTTACCTTTGATCAGACCACTAGCTGTTCCTCCAGTACACATCATATTAAATGATGTCTTTGAAGACATAGCTCTGCACCCTTATCCTCTATCCCATGCTCCACGAAAACCAGACAGGTTTTACAGAGTGCTTGAGACTCATAAGTACCTGTATAAAAATCTGAAGGTTGATCCTTCTGTTATCTCCACTGAATCCATTAAAGGTTTATCTAAAGGCTCAACAAGGCATCCCCTGCCTTATGACATGGAAAGTAGATTACTAGAGAGATTTGGGACGAAAGCTTCTGCCTCTGCCACCCTAACAATGAGAGCTTTGAACTGTGAATTCCATATGCTTAAGTACCTCAAATCTCTTCAAGACAAAATGCTAAATAAGGTAGACTCTATTGCAGGTAGAATCGTATCCAAGAAAATTCAGTAGATAGCCAGAGAAGCTTTACAGGTCTCTTGACACTCATTAAAATGTGTCTATGACTTCTTAAATGCATCTTGCTGAGCAGCTGCCACAGGTTCTGTCATCCACAGATATGCAAGGCTCACAACCCAGCCCCTGTCAGATCAGATAAAGGCCGAACTACTAGATGCCCCACCCCATTGGAAAGAAGTTCCTTTTGGTCCACTAGCTGAACAAGTTTTTGAGAAAATGGACAAAAAAGGAAAGCAAATTAAAGCTGTGAAAGAATTGTACCTGTCTCTGACCCCAAGGTACAGTAGGAATTACCTTTCAGAACCTTGACATTTCTTACCTAGAAAAGACAAGGGAAGGCCTCCTGTGGTAAAAGATCAAGACAAGGGGTCTGCAAGGAATGCACCCAGCCAAGAGCAATCTTGACTATATTCTGCCCCTCCCTTCCTTATCTCTTCCTATACCTTCCAGACCTTTAGCAGGAAGTCTGTCTAAACCAGTGGAAATCCATCACCAGGGACCAGTGAGTCCTCAACATCATAGAGAAGGGGTACTATATTAAATTCAGAGAAGTTCCACCATTTTTGGGCATTCAAAAACCACCAAAAGAGAATAAAGTCTCTTACCACCTGTTCTCAGGAAACTACTTCAGCAAAGATCCATCCTACCAGTCCCTCCAGAACAAGAAGGAAAATGCTTGGGCACTTGGAGACCCATGTTGGACCAAAACAAAGCTAAACAAGTTCCTCTGCATCTCAACATTCAGAATACTTATTTTGCAGAAATGACTGCCCTTGATCTTCCAAGATGCCTCCATGTTTACCATAGACCTAAAGGATGCATGTTAAGTTGTCAATCTCGCCTTCATTCTTGCTTGATGGGTTCGGAGCCGATCCTCGGCTCCGACTCGGCACTTGCTAAGCTTGAGAGTCACTTTTACCAGCTCGAGGCAGCCCCATATCCCATGATGCAAGGCGGTAAGTACCCAGATCTCGTTTGCCGCTTCGCTTATGAGGTCCTCCTTTTACCAGCTCCTGGTAAGTGATTTGCTACTTCGCTAATTTAGCCCCTTTTAACTTAAAAACCCTTTATTGTTAGTTTTAATTTAATTTTAAACATTTTCTGACAGAAATTTGTCTGTCTCTTCTTATTTTTTTAGTCAGACTTTCTCCCATCCCATCCCCCCCCTGTTAGGGTGTGTGTGTGTTTTTTTAGTTATACCTTTGGGTATATTTAATTTAATTCTTTGACTGGTGTGTGTGTCTGTGTTTGCACCATGTCAAAAGAAAGGGTCTCAGGCTTTAAGAAGTGTGACTCGTGCTGTCAGAAAATGTCTCTGACAGACGGTCACACTTCTTGCCTGTACTGCCTGGGGCCTCTTCACCTGCAGGACTCCTGTGCTATTTGTCATTCTTTCAGCCAGAGAGTCCTGCAGGAAAGAAGAAATAAGTTAATACTGAGGGGCCTTCTTAAGCCGGAGGGCTCTCCGGCTAATTCGGCTCCATCCAAGACTACCAAGTCTTCCAAGGCCCAGGCTTCTGTGTCAAAGCCTGCGGCCTCGGCTCCGACTCGTTCTGAGTCGAGATCGGCTCCGGCTGGAGCCGATTCTAGCTTAACTAAGCCTTCGGCACCGATGGCTATCGGTGCCGATTCTGCATCAACCACTTCGGTGTCGGCTCCGATCGGTTCCGACCACCATGTGGCTCAGGCATCGGTGTCGGCTCCGATCGGCTCCGACACCGTTACTTTTGTGGCTGTATCGGCTCCGGCTGGAGCCGATGCATCGAGGTTACCTGTCGGCTCCAATAAGTTGTCGGCTCCGACAGGTTCAATAGTTTCATCGGTTCCGATGGCTCCTTCGAGGAAGAGGTCTAGGTCTCCTTCCTTGGAGCCGATACTTTCGGCTCCGGCTTCACCTCTCCTCTCGAACGGAGCCATCGGAGCCGATCTTCAAGGTCATCCAGGCTTTCTGACCATGACTTAGAGAGAGTGGTCAGTAGATTACTTAAGTCAAAGGCACTGGCCCAAATGTTACATAGTCCGTCTCAACAGACGACTATTGGTCCACACCCCGTTGCAGTTCCTCCTTCAACTCTACCCCAGAGATTGGAGTTGGAGTCTTCGAATGGTTACTGCTACGGCTGAGGGACAGATACCCCCTTCTGTTCCTTCAGCCTCTACTCTTATCTCCTCTTGAGACCTTCCTTAGAGGGATTCGTGGCGGGCTTCCATGGTCTCCTCCGAGGGGTTGAGTGGCATCGGACCCTTGTCCGAACCCGCTCTTCCCCTTGGAGCCTCGGCCTTGGTGAGCTCGGCTCCGACATCTGCCTCGGAGACTTCCCTTTCGGTGGTCCCTGGAGTTCCTAGCTCTTCGGAACGGGTTCTCTCGGACCTGCCTGGGAGGGGAGCATTCGAGGTGATGAAGAGTGTGCTGGCCACTGGTATCAGCCAGCAGTCTATTCCCTTAGCTCCTCCCTCTATAGTGCCTGTTGACATCTCTGCCACTTCTCTTGCTATAGGACCCAGAGATCCTCCGCCTCAGGTTTCCCCATTGGGAATTTCCCCCTCTTCCGAGGATTCTCCTGATGTTTCGGGAGATCCTCCTAGGAAGAGGACTTGTAAGAGGAAACATGTAGACTCCCCCGAGTCTATCACTTCAGATACTGACTTAGATGAGTCAGAGGGATCCCCAAGATCCCCCTCTGAGGATGTCTCCTTCTCAGACATCCTAGAACTCCTTAGACAGAGGGGAAACTGGCCCACCAATAATCCCTCTGAGGATGTCAGTATACCTAGAGGCGTTTGGATCTCGGCCCTCCACCTCCTGGGTGTCTCTGCCTTTCGACCCCCTTATGCAGGTTATTGCCCGAAAGGCGTGGGCTGCTCCTGACTCTGTAGAGCCAGTCCCTAGGAGGCCTTCAAAATTTATCACTGCCCCGTGTGATAAGCAATTCCTCACTAAGGGTGTCCCCGCTGATGCCATGGTGGTGGCTGCTGCCACCAAGAAGGAACTTGCAGATCCTTCCGTGCCGTCCATCCTCCTAATAAGGACTCTAGGACCATGGATAGGTATGGCGGATGTTTTCCTCAGCGACCTTTGCTATGCGTGCTGAATTACCTATGTCACTTCACCAGACTCCAAAGGGATATCCTTAAGGAGCTAGGTGATGTTGTTCAGGATCCTACAGCTGCAGGAGCTCAGGAAAAATTTGCTTCACAGCTAGGAACCCTTAATTCCATTGCAAACTCCTCCATGCGGCTAATATCATATGCTGCTGATGGAGCGAGTAGGGCCACAGGTACAGGTGTGGCTCATAGACGCCAAGCCTGGATGCGGCTATGTGACTTTGCAGATCCCTTTAAGGCGTCCTTCACAAATTCTCCCTTTGATGGGTCAGCTTTGTTTGGCCCTCAAGTGAAGGAAACTTTGACCACGTGTGAGCAGGACAGCAAGACTCTTTCTGCCGTAGGAGTCAGTTTTTCCACCCCTTCTAGACCTTACCCCAAAGGACAGAAAGGTGGCAAAATGTGGTTCCGCAAATCCCAAGGAGTCACGCCGGATTCACGTGGTCAGTTTACCCCTAGAGGCAGAGGGAGTAACAACAACAGACGCCGCTCTAGAGGCAGAGGGGGTCCAAAAAACCAGGGAAACAGAGAGCCTCTCTCTGACAAGCCCTTTCAGCATCCCTGAGGTGTTGCCCGGCTGTCCCTCCTTGGAGGCCGTCGGGGGAAGATTATCACTGTACCCAGAAGCCTGGCATTCCCTCACTCAAGACAGATGGGTACAGTCGATCATATCCAAGGGTTACATAATTCCTTTCGAGGAAAGTCCTTTCCCCTCAAATTCCCTTCCAGATGTACCACCGGTCTAGGAAATTGCAGAGTTAGAAGTCTCAAAACTACTGCAAAAAAGAGCCATTCAGCCAGTTACAACAGACCATTCAGAGCCCGGAATCTACTCAAGGTTCTTTTTGGTCCCCAAAATGACGGGAGACTGGAGACCAATATTGGATCTCAGCAGACTCAACAAGTCTGTGAGGAAGACAAGATTCCGAATGGTCACTCTTCAGTCAATTCTGCCCTTCTTACAGAAGGACAACTGGATGTGCTCAATAGATCTTCAGGATGCGTACTATCACATCAAAATTCACAGACGCTCCAGGAGATTTCTCCGCTTTCGGCTGGGGTCCAGTCATTTCCAGTTCAGAGCCCTGCCCTTTGGTCTCACTACAGCCCCCAGAGTGTTCACCAAATGCATGGCAGTGGTCACGGCTCACCTGAGACGTCAAGGATTCCAGGTGTTTCCGTATCTCGATGACTGGCTCCTGTCAGCCACCACCAGGCATCAGCTTATTCAAGCCAGGGATTACACAATAAATCTTTGTTCTCATTTGGGCATCTCGATCAACTTCGAAAAGTCATCCTTATCGCCCTGCCAGTCTATTACTTTCATAGGCGCAAACTTAAACTCTGTTCGGATGTCAGCTACCCTTACAGATCAAAGAGTTTCAGACATTCAGACTCATGTCAGGATCATTCTAGCCAACAAGAAAGTACAGGCCAGAATGGTTCTAAAGGTATTAGGCCTCATGGCTGCGGCCATTACTCTTCTTCCCCTGGCTCGCTTCTACATGCGCCTTCTTCAGTGGATGCTGTTCACACAGTGGTCGTACCAACAACTTCCAATGCGTCACCAGATTCTGGTGACACAGACTTGCAAAGATCATCTTGCTTGGTGGATCACATCTCCTCAGGTTCACCAAGGCAGACACTTTGTATCCCCATCCCCGATAGCCACTGTCACCACGGATACCTCCCTGATCGGGTGGGGGGATCATTATCAGGGCAGGATGGTTCATGGGACGTGGCAGCCGTTCGAGTACCACCTGCACATAAATGTCCTGGAGATGAGAGCAGTGCTTTTAACGTTGCAAGCCCTCAACGACTTTCTTCCCGTAGGGACAATTGCAGTCCACACAGACAACATGTCTGTAGTTTGGTATATCAACAAACAGGGCGGAACCAAGTCCTACCCCTTGTGTCGAGAAGCGCTCAGACTTTGGCAATGGGCGATCTCCTCTCATCGGTTTCTGGTAGCAACGCATATCCCTGGGAAAACCAACATTGTAGCGGACAGATTGAGCAGAGCTATTCTCATGCCTCACGGTGGTCTCTCAAGCAATCTATAGCGGAAGAGATTTTTCTGGAATGGGGTCGTCCATGTTGCGATCTTTTTGCTACTCCCCAAAACAGCAAATGCCCAGACTTCTTCTCTCTTCCCTCTTCCAGGCCATCCCCCCAGAGACGCTCTGACCCAGGATTGGCCCCAGGGACTTCTTTATGCCTTCCCTCCATTTCCTCTGATCCCTCAAGTTATCCAGAAGGCAACCGTTTTGAGAGCCAAGTTGATTCTCATTGCCCCTTACTGGCCTCGACAAGTTTGGTTCCCGTTCCTCCATCGTCACCTTTTGGTGCAGCTGTGGCATCTGGACCCAGTGCCAGATCTTCTGATTCACCAATCCGGTCAGCTGCACCGGTCTATCCCTTCTCTCAACCTCACAGCATGGTTGCTCCACTTCCTTCCTTAGCCAGGCTTCCTTTGATCTCTAACCCAGTTAGAGACATCATAGTAGCTTCTTTAAAATCCTCTACCAGGAGGATTTATGCAAGCAAATGGAAACGTTTCTCTTATTGGGCTAAGGCCAAGAGTATTGATCCTTTCACTGCCCCTATTCAGGCAGTCCTGGACTTCTTAGCAGAGATTTTTCATGCAGGCTCCTCTTCTTCCACAGTCAGAGTTCAATTGGCTGCTATCTCGAACTTTCATGTCGGGATCGCAGATCACAATATTATGTCCCATAGGCTCTGCAGGGCCTTCTTGAAAGGAATTTTCCTGCTAAAGCCTCCGATCAGGAATCCTCCTCCTCAGTGGGATCTAAATTTAGTGCTGACATCCTTGATTCTTCCCCCCTTCGAGCCAGCTGTTTCTTGTTCCCTGAAATTTCTTTCTTGGAAAACTTTATTCCTAGTGGCTATTACATCGGCCAGGAGGGTGTCTGAACTTCAGGCTCTATCAGTTCGACCCCCCTATTTGGTTTTTCACAAGGACAGAGTATCATTGAGAACTAATCCGACCTTTTTGCCTAAGGTCGCCTCAAAGACCAATCTGAATCAATCCATTGATCTCCCTGTATTTTTCTCAAACTATTCAGACAGAGCCGAACAAAAACTACATTATCTTGATGTCCACCGTCAACTCAGATATTATTTGGACAGAACAAAAAAATTTAGGAAATCTGATCAACTTTTTGTTTCCTATGCAGATAATAAGAAAGGCCTTCCTGTTTCTAAAGTAACCTTGTCTAGATGGCTTTCTTCGGTCATCTCTGAAATTTATCTGCTCAGGGGAAAACAGCTGTGCTCAAAACCTAAAGCACATTCAACTAGGAGCTTAGCTACTTCTACAGCCTTTCAAGCTAGACTTCCTTTAGACACTATTTGTGCAGCGCCACTTGGGCCACTCCTCATACTTTTGTTTCCCACTACAAATTGGACTTGGCCTCCAGGGACAGAGCCAGTTTTGGCTCTACAGTCCTCAAGAGTCTGTTCCATTGAGCCACCCAGGATAGAGGTGCTAGGGACGCGGTCCCATCAAGCAAGAATGAAGGCGAGATTGACAACTTAACATTAAGAAGTTATGTACCTACCATAACGTTCCATGTTAGTTGTCTTCTCTCGCTTCTTTCTTCCCTCCCTCCTTCCCCCAGGCCTGGACAGACCTTTCTATAAGAAATAATTATGCTGAAGACCATTCAGATCTGGTCCTTCTTCCATCCTGTAAGTTTACTTCTTCCTTTTGGAAGTGTTTTTATGCTTGGTGTTATTGCCCTTTGTCATCAAACGAGATCTGGGTACTTACCGCCTTGCATCATGGGATATGGGGCTGCCTCGAGCTGGTAAAAGTGACTCTCGAGCTTAGCAAGTGCCGAGTCGGAGCCGAGGATCGGCTCCGAACCCATCAAGCAAGAAAGAAGGCGAGAGAAGACAACTAACATGGAACGTTATGGTAGGTACATAACTTCTTATTACTTCCACGTCCCCATAACAGACCGCCACAGAAAGTACCTATGATTTGAAGCAACAGGCTTCCATTTCCAGTTCTATCTCCTGTGATACATTGCACAACTGTAGTAGCTCATATTTACCTGTACTTAAAAGAAACTGTCTCATTTAGGGAAGATCTGTTTCAGAGACCCTGGGTGCCTTACAGATCACAGCAGTCTGTTTTCAAAAGGTAGTTCTCACACTAAATCTTCAGAAAACTCTTAAACTCTCCCTCAAAGAAGGATCTTTTTCCCAGGAACCATCATAAACTTTGTTCAACAGGAAGTCTTCCTTTCCTAAGACAAGATTATGTTCTTGACAGACTACCTGACTAGTCTGCTTTCAAAGCAGCTAATCACTATAAGAGAATTCCTGAGGATACTGGGTTACATGGCGTTATGCATTTTCATGATATCATTTGCAAAGTTACACATAAGGAAACTTCAGTAGTTTCTAAAAAAATGTGTGGGAACAGTGCTCCCAACCCCTGGAAAAAACATGTTACCTCTCCTTCCATGCCTATAAAGAGAATTCCTATAGTGGAAGAACACCATTCAAAGGAACCCCGGAAGAAATTTCACTCTGCCAGAAATAAACAAGACTATTACTACAGACAGCTCAGACATAGCTTGGGGAGCCCACTTTGTTCCCTGAAGGTACATGGCATTTGGTGTCCACATGAAAGGAAGTTGCATATAAATCAAAAGGCGTTACTAGCAACCTACCTGGTCATAAAAGGCTTTCAACAAAACTTAACCCCAGGAACACTGCAAATCTGGACAGACAACACCACGGTTATGTGGTACATAAACAAGGGGGAACATTTTCCTATCCCCTGCGTAGTCTTGCCAAAAAAAATGTAGATGCTGGCTCAAAAGATAGAGTTAACCCTCATAGTCTCGTATATTCCAGGCCAGAGCAATACCCTAGCTGATTCTGTAAGGAGGGAATACCCTAGCTGATTCTGTAAGGAGGGACCTTCTAGACCCCAATCAATGGATTTTGAAAAGAGACGTCACCTTGGATCTGACTCTGTATTGGAGGATATCCCCAAAAGATCTGTTCACCTCTATCCACAACAAGCAACTACAGAAGTTCTGCTGCAGAACACAACAGACAGGAGCTTGGAAGAGAGATGCACTCTTCTTCATATGGACATACTCTTTCCTTTATGCATTCTCCCCTTGTCCCTGATACCTGGGTTACTTACAAAAATCAAGGCAGACACACCCAGCATAATCCTAGTGGCCTCCTCCTGGCTGAGATGGGCTAGGGCAGGTTTTGCTTCTGCCGTCCTGCAAAATCTTATTTCCTAAGGTCATAGAGGTGGCTCAACACCCAATTTTTAGTTTTGGGAGTTTTGCTTAGAATCGGTACTACAACACTGACTATGAAGAACCTAGTACAGTTGTGTCACACCTACTATAACTGTAGATGTTCGAGTAGATCATTGTTGCAGTACATACT
This sequence comes from Protopterus annectens, assembly GCF_019279795.1. Taxonomy (NCBI): domain Eukaryota; kingdom Metazoa; phylum Chordata; order Ceratodontiformes; family Protopteridae; genus Protopterus; species Protopterus annectens. The sequence continues at coordinate 889,730,366 of NC_056741.1, read as the reverse complement.
CCTACCCTCCAACCCCTCTATCTGCTGATTGCTTGTCTCCGCCTTGCTGCATGCAAGAGATGGAGGAGTTCTCTTCAGATAGTGCTCTTATCTCTATCATGCCCTCTCTGCCTGCTATGATTTTTCTCCTTTTTCTATCAAATTCAGACAGCTATGGAGGTTGTATTGTCCTCAGGCATCAGACTGCTTGTTCACTGCTTAGGAAGACCTAAAGATGGCAGTGATGGACACCCTTCTTATACCCTGATGTCCAGTCATCGGATGTCAGAAGTCTATCGGGTAGGGCCGATGCAAGAACTCTGGAAATCGGGCCAGTTGCGGGCTTCTGCATGACAAGAAGACCCAAGAATCAGTACTGCAGTTGCTATCCTATCGTCCTTCTTAGTCCTCTACCAAGGTTCATATATCTGCCATTTCAGAATGTCTGCCCATGAACACTCCTCTCTCAGTACGTTTTCCTGTTAAAATGTTTTTAAAAAAGGATTTTGCTTAAGAAGCCTCCAAGAAAACTGAGGGTCCCTCCTTGGGATCTTAATTTTCTGTTAGAGAGGCTAACAATTTCTGCATTTGAACCAGCCCATCAGGCTAACTAGAGATTCATAACATGGAAAACTGTTTTACTGATTTCCCTGACCTCTGCAAGAATAATATTTAAGTTGCAGGCTGTTATGGTGATTCAGTCCTATCTCATTTTCCACACAGACAGTGTTTTTTTTTTAAATTTAATCCTTCATTTATGCCTAAAGTAGTATCTGAGCTTAGTTTAAGCCAAGCTGTCTGTTTCCCCCTTTTCTTTCCTGAACCTAAAAGTGAGAAAGAAATAATACTCCATACCTTAGATGTCCACAGACAACTCAGGTTCTACATTCATAAATATAATTTTTTTCAAATTTTCAGGTCAGTTGTTCATTTCTTATGAAGAAAGAAGAAGGGACAACCTGTGTCAAAACAGACTATTACAATTTGCTGTACTCACCACAATAAAACTATTCCATACAGGGTAAAGGCCCACTCTACCAGGGCCTTAGCTTCTTCTATGGCTTTTTGGAAATAAAGATTTCTAGAAGCAACAACTTAGTCTTATTATACTTATGTTTACAAGGCATTACAAGCTTGATTGGTTCTCTAGGTCTGGATCAGGCTTTGCTAGGACTATTCTGCAGTGTCTCCTGGAATCTTCTCCTTTCATTTCCTAACTGTAATAAGATAGAGTAATCTACCCAGCTAGATAAAGCTACTGATCAGTATGATGAGCATAGTACAGCTGTGTAAATAAACTTACCATAACAGTAGATACTTGAATAATTACTGCTGCAGTAGCCAGTCCTTCCCTCTATCTTCCTTTTTCTTTGTTGTGTTTATGCCAGGGTATGAATACCTATTTTTTGCCTTTCCTAGCATTGTCCTTTCAGGATTTAACCTCCCTCTCTCTCTCTGTTGTCATGAAAGCTCTATAGGGCCTGGTGCCCCAACCTATCTTTTTAGTCAGTTCAGCCTGAGCTGACTGATGGCTTGAATGGGTGGAAGGTGCCCTCTCATATGTAATTACTTCTGAATGAGAACTATCCAAACTTCCAAATGGCCCATGATTTAGTTTTTTGAATAATAGCACACCATGAGATCATGCAGAGTTATACAGTCACACTTTCTCAGGAAGTACAGTAGCAGTGTTAATTAAAATCAATAACGATGAGCGAGATGATGTGGAGTCAGGAAATACTGCATTAAAAATGGCTGCCAACTCTGATTTTGCAGACAGTAATTTAAAAAGCAAAGAGTTGCATAAGTAAAAGTTGAATATTTAAATGGAAAAAAGCAATTATAACTATGATGACTAGACATTTCCCTGGAAATGTAAGGTAACATTTCATTTCACGTGATCTTTAAGTTGTAGACGTACAGTAATGTGATATCACTATTTTCTGCAACTCCTAGTCATTGGCGATACAGCAAAGATGGCAAAAAGAGCAGTGTCAGAGGTGCAACAGGTAACTCACTCTCCTTTGGTGCAGAAGGCTGTGAGTTCTATTAGCACACCAGGGAGATAAATTGCTGACCCTGCTAAGTAGCATAAGGGGAGTGGTACACTCCTGAGTGTGCCATCCTTCAGATGAGATGTTAAACTGAGTCCCCATCTGCTTGAGTTGGTGGTAGTTCAGGTGGATGTAAAAGATCCCTTGGCACCAATCGAAAAGAGTACAGGTCCTTTATTTATATACAAAAAAGAACTATTATTTTCAACATAATTTCATATTTACAAATATTTACAAATGTACACTTATATAGATATACAAATATATGTACAACTATTCATAATTTTCCTTACAATTATACTAAATTTTCATCCCTGTTAGCCCCCACTCCTTTTTTCTTAAGCACCATCTGATTTTACTTACATTTTTGCTAAAATCCATGTATCATTAAACATAATTTCATTTATTATTTAATTCCCTATAACCCATATGACATAAAATAACGTTTTATCTATTCTTTTAACATATTCCTTACTTCTATTTTTATAATATCCATATCCAGTCATATCTATGTTTATTTTATCCATTTCTTTTATGTACTCTTTTACATTTCAAAAACAAATGATGTTAAGTTGTCAATCTCGCCTTCATTCTTGCTGGATGGGTTCGGAGCCGATCCTCGGCTCCGACTCGGCACTTGCTTTAGCTCGAGAACTCCTTTTACCAGCTCGAGGCAACCCTATATCCCATGATGCAAGGCGGAACTACCTCAGATCTCGTTTGCCGCTTAGCGTGAGAGGTCTCCTTTGCCAGCTGAGGTGAGTTTTTTCTTAGTAAAATAAGAAAAGTGTAGTTAGGAGTTTATTTCCCTTTTTGAGCGTCAGTTTAGTCTGTATTCTAGTTACAGCCCACCCTTTCCCTCTTTTTCAGTCCTTTTGTAAACTTTTATAAGTTTTAAGTTACAGTAGTTTAGTCAGGCCTAGTTCCCCCTTGGTTATCCCTTCCTGTGTGTTTGTGTAGGGATTAAGTTGTGTGTTTGTGGGGACTGTTTGTGGTATCCTTGTTAGGATGTCTAGAGAAGGCAAGGTCTCAGGCTTCAAGAAGTGTGACCAGTGCTGTCAGAAAATGTCCCTGACAGATGGTCACACTTCTTGTGTGTATTGCCTGGGGCCTTTGCACCTGCAGGACTCCTGTGCGTTGTGTCATGCTTTTAGCCAGAGAGTCCTGCAGGAAAGGAGGAACAAACTTATCCTCCGAGGTTTACTTAAACCTGAAGGTTCTCCTCCTAAGTCAGGAAAACCTCATAAGCCACCGAAGGCTCAGGCTACAGTGTCCAATACTCCTCCGGTGGCTTTGGCTCCGTCGGAGCCGACATCGGCTCCGGCTGGAGTCGATACTGTTTCTTCCAAAGTAGTGGGTTCGGTGCCGGCCGGCTCCGATACCCTGACTACGGTGGCCTTGTCGGCTCCGGCTGGAGCTGACACCTTATCCAGCATCGGTGCCGAGATATCCTCGGCTCCATCTGGAGTTCAAGGGACTTCGGCTCCGATGGTTTTGACCCATAAGAGATCCCGGTCCCCTTCTATTATGAGTATTCACTCGGCTCCGGGGTCTCCTCTTTTATCGGAGCGGAGCCATCGGAGCCGGTCTTCGAGATCTTCCAGGCTGTCTGACCACGACTTGGAGAGGGTGGTAAGCAGGCTGTTGAAGTCTCAGGCACTGGCCCAAATGCTCCATAGCCCGTCTCAGCAGACTGCGGCTATAACCCCTATCATTGAGCTTCCTCCTCCGACTCCACACCAGAGTTCGGAGCCGGAGCTTCTTGGGACAGCGACTGCTTCGATGCCGGAGCCGATACATCCTTCGGCTCCGTCGTCCTCGGCTCCGATCTCTTCCTTGAGACCTTCCTTGGAAGGATCCGGTCGTCGGGTTTCCACTGTCGGCTCCGAGGGGGCTAGTGGCATCGGACCCTTGTCCGACCCCGCTCTCCCTCTCGGGGCTTCGGCTCTGGTAAGCTCGGCACCGACATCGGCCTCGGAGCCTTCTCTCTCTTTGGAGCCGACTATTCCTGTCTCTTCGGAGCGGGTGTGTTCTGGTCTCCCGGAGAGAGGAGCCTTTGAGGTGATGAAGAGTGTCCTGGCCTCAGAGCCAGGTCAGCGGTCCGTCCCTCTAGCTCCTCCCTCCTCAGTGCCTGCAGATGCCTCTTGCCAGCCTCTTGCTCTCAGGCCCCGGGATCCATCGCCCCAGGTTTCCCTACTGGGAATTTCCTCCTCTTCCGAGGTTTCTCCTGATCCTGCAGGGGAACCCCCTCGGAAGAGGACGTGTAAGAGGAAACACACAGACTCCCCCAAGTCTACTACATCTGATACCGACTTAGATGAGTCGGAGGGTTCCCCCCGGTCCCCCTCTGAGGATGTCTCCTTTTCAGACATCCTTGAGCTCCTCAAACAGAGGGGGAATTGGCCCTCCATTGACCCCTCTGAGGATGAGTCGGTATACCTGGAGGCTTTTGGATCCCGACCCTCCACCTCCTGGGTGTCTCCGCCTTTCAACCCACTCATGCAGGTAGTGGCTCGGAAGGCGTGGGCGGCTCCAGATTCTGTGGAACCTGTCCCCAGGAGACCATCCAAGTTCATCACGGCCCCTTCGGATAAGCAGTTCCTTTCCAAAGGTGTCTTTGTGGATGCTATGGTGGTGGCGGCGGCCACTAAGAAGGAACTGGCGGATCCTTCAGTACCTGTCCATCCTCCTAATAAGGATTCTAGGACCATGGACAGGTATGGAAAGCGGATGTTTTCTTCAGCGACCTTTGCTATGCGTTCGCTGAATTACCTTTGTCACTTCACCAGGCTTCAAAGAGATATTCTCAAGGAACTGGGAGAAGTAGTCCAGGATCCTTCTGCTGCTGGGGCTCAGGAAAACATTGCCTCACAGCTTGCTATCCTGAATTCCATATCTAACTCCTCCATGCGGCTCATATCTTATGTGGCCGATGGAGCGAGCAGGGCCGCAGGCACAGGTGTTGCTCTTAGACGTCAAGCCTGGATGCGGCTGTGTAATTTTGCGGACCCCTTTAAGGCGTCCTTCACCAACACCCCCTTTGATGGTTCGGCTTTGTTCGGGCCTCAGGTGAAGGATACTTTGACCAGATGTGAGCAGGACGGTAAAACTCTTTCTGCCGTTGGAGTCCAGTTTTCCACTCCTTCTCGACCTTATCCCAAGGGTCAGAAGGGGGGAAGATGTGGTTCCGAAAAGCCCAAGGAGCTACACCGGACACACGTGGTCAGTTTACCCCCAGAGGCAGAGGGGGTAACAACAATAGATGCCACCCTAGAGGCAGGGGGGGTCCTCAGAACCAGGGCAACAGGGAATCTCTTCCTGAGAAGCCCTTCCAGCATCCCTGAGGTGTTGCCCGACTGTCCACCCTTGGAGGCAGTCGGGGGAAGAATTTCACTGTACCCAGTAGCCTGGCAATCCCTATCCCAAGAGAAGTGGGTACAGTCGATCATATCCGAGGGTTACAAAATCCCCTTCGAAAGGTTTCCCGTACCTCTACAATCCCTTCCAGACATCTCACCCGGTCAAAGGGATTTGGCAAGACAGGAGGTTTCAAAACTCCTAGAAAAAAGAGCCATCCAGACAGTGCCGGCAGACCAAGTAGGATCCGGCTTCTACTCAAGATTCTTTTTGGTCCCCAAAAGGACGGGAGATTGGAGACCGATACTAGACCTAAGCAGACTAAACAAGTCTGTCAAGAAGGCAAGATTCGGATGGTCACGCTGCAATCCATTCTGCCCTTTCTGGGCAAGGACAACTGGATGTGCTCTATAGACCTTCAGGATGCGTACTATCACATAAAGATTCACCGACGCTCCAGAAGGTTTCTCCGCTTTCGGCTGGGAGCCAGTCATTACCAATTCAGAGCACTGCCCTTTGGCCTCACTTCAGCCCCCAGAGTGTTCACCAAATGTATGGCAGTGGTCACAGCTCACCTGAGACGTCGAGGATTCCAGGTGTTTCCTTATATGGACGACTGGCTCCTCTCCGCCACCACCAAGCATCAGCTTCTTCGGTCCAGAGACTACACCCTACAGCTTTGCAAGAAACTGGGAATTTCGGTAAATTTCGAAAAATCCTCTCTGCTGCCTTGCCAATCTATCACCTTTATAGGCGCAGAGTTAAATACCATCAAAATGTTAGCCAGGCTAACAGATCAAAGGATTCTGGACATCCAGAAATTTGTTCAGCTTCTGTTACTAAGCAACAAGATCAAAGCCAGGTTTGTCTTGAAAGTTCTAGGCCTAATGGCTGCGGCCATTGTTCTTCTTCCACTGGCTCGCTTCCACATGCGTCTCCTGCAGTGGATGTTATTCACGCAGTGGTCATACCACAATCTGCCTATGAGACACGAAATCTTGGTAACACAGTCGTGCAGGGCTCATCTACGATGGTGGATATCTTCCCCTCTTCTTCATCAGGGTCAACCCTTTATTCCCCCTCCTCCAGTTGCCACCGTCACCACGGATGCCTCTCTGATCGGGTGGGGGGGGCATTATCAGGGCAGGATGGTCCACGGGACATGGCAACCCATAGAATACCATCTGCACATAAATGTCCTGGAGATGAGAGCAGTGCTTTTAACATTGCAAGCCCTCGACGACTTTCTTCCCACGGGGACTATTGCAGTACAAACGGACAACATGTCCGTGGTCTGGTACATCAACAAACAGGGCGGAACCAGGTCCTATCCGTTATGTCGAGAAGCTCTCAGACTTTGGCAATGGGCGATCTCTTCTCAGCGGTTTCTGATAGCAACGCACATCCCCGGCAGGTCCAACCTATTGGCGGACAGGCTAAGCAGATCTATTCTGATGCCTCACGAATGGTCTCTCAATCAATCTGTAGTGGATCAGATTTTTCTGAAGTGGGGCACTCCTTGTTGTGATCTTTTCGCTACCCCTCAAAACAGCAAGTGCCCAGATTACTTCACACTTTTTCCCCTTCCAGGCCAACCCTTGAGAGACTCTCTAACCCAGGATTGGCCTCGGGGACTTCTTTATGCTTTTCCTCCCTTTCCATTGATTCCACAAGTCATTCAGAAAGCCACCGTTTTGAGAGCCAAATTGATCCTCATTGCTCCATATTGGCCTCGACAAATTTGGTTTCCGTCTCTACATCATCATCTTCTGGTGCAGCCCTGGCATCTGGACCCAGTTCCGGATCTTTTGATCCACCAGTCGGGTCAGCAGCACCGGGCCATTCATTCTCTCAACCTCACTGCTTGGTTGCTCCACTTCCTTCCCTAGCCAGGCTACCAATGATTTCTGACTCAGTCAGAGACATTTTAGTGTCTTCTTTGAAGTCGTCCACTAGAACTATTTATGCTAGCAAGTGGCGACGTTTTTCAATTTGGGCAAACGCCAGAAATATTGATCCTTTTACTGCTCCTGTACATTCTGTATTGGATTTCTTGGCGGAGGTTTTTCATTCAGGATCCTCGTCATCTACAGTCAAAGTACAACTGGCTGCTATTTCCAAGTATCATGTTGGCTTGCATGACAATAACATCATGTCTCATAGGTTATGCAAGGCCTTTTTGAGAGGAGTTTTTCTCCTAAAACTGCCTGTGAAACATCCTCCTCCGCAATGGGATCTAAACTTAATCTTGGCATCCCTAATTCTACCTCCTTTCGAACCGTCTGCTACATGTTCTTTGAAATTATTGACGTGGAAAACTATATTTTTACTGGCTGTTACTTCTGCAAGAAGAGTTTCTGAGATTCAGGCCCTCTGTATTCGTTCACCTTATCTGTTTTTTCATAAGGATAGGGTTTCATTAAGAACTAACCCTTCCTTTCTTCCCAAGGTTGTATTTCAAACCAATATTAACCAATCTATAGATCTACCAGTTTTCTTTCCTAACTATTCTGACAGAGCTGAACAGAAGCTGCACTTTTTGGATGTCCATCGTCAGCTCAGGTATTACTTGCATAGAACTAAACAAATTAGAAAATCAGACCAATTGTTTGTCTCCTATGCAGAAAACAGGTTAGGTCTTCCAGTTTCTAAAGTGACCTTATCTAGATGGTTGACTTCCACCATTTCCTATGTGTACTCTCTCAGGGGCAAACAACTATCTTCTAAGCCAAAAGCACATTCGACCAGGAGTCTATCCACTTCTGTAGCCTTTCAGGATAGACTTCCCATTGACACTATTTGTGCAGCAGCTACTTGGGCCACACCTCATACCTTTGTGTCTCATTACAAGTTGGATTTGGCCTCGAGAGATAGGGCCAGTTTTGGTTCCACAGTTCTCAAGAGTCTGTTCCATTGAGCCACCCGGGATACAGGTGCTAGGGACGCGGTCCCATCCAGCAAGAATGAAGGCGAGATTGACAACTTAACATTTAGAAGTTATGTACCTACCATAACGTTCCATGTTAGTTGTCTTCTCGCCTTCTTTCTTCGCCCACCCTCCTTCCCCCTGGCCTGGACAGATCTTGGAGAGTTCCTATTAGATTGCTTCCTCTAGAGCATTGTTATGAGGACTTCTTTTAGGAACCATGGTTCCTAATTATGTTAGGATAGTCTTTAGCAGGGTCAGTTAGCTGCCAAACGAGATCTGAGGTAGTTCCGCCTTGCATCATGGGATATAGGGTTGCCTCGAGCTGGTAAAAGGAGTTCTCGAGCTAAAGCAAGTGCCGAGTCGGAGCCGAGGATCGGCTCCGAACCCATCCAGCAAGAAAGAAGGCGAGAGAAGACAACTAACATGGAACGTTATGGTAGGTACATAACTTCTAATTCAGTAGTTTTTTCTTCTTGACAATGTAAACATATTTAATTAGTTTTCTTATGTGGCATATTTCCTTTTACTGATAATTCATCTATTACCAGTGTCCACAAAAATTCTTGACAGTCTACTTTCTGATTACACCATTTGTTTCTTATTTTTATTGCTTTAATTTATTCACCTGTTAGATTTTCCCACGATTTTACATAGTAATGTTTTAAAATTATATTCTTATATCATACTTTTTCTGTATCATCAAGTTTTATTTTCCATAAAAATATTTTTTTTCTTGGTAACATTTTATTTCTTCATTTAGTCACTATTTTTTCTTTTACTCTTTTTTGCCATACCCGCAAATTTATCATGCCTATATTTATGCAGTTTTACTACTAATCTGTCATCTTTTTTATTTATCCACCTTAACACTTTGTACAAATTTAATGAAGCAGCAGATACCATGGGGTTAATTAACGCTAAACCTCCTACCTCTTTATTTAAAAACAAAACTCTTTTTACCAGATTTAATCTAGGACCCCATATGATTGAAAAAAGTATTTGCAATAATTCCTTTTTAAATACTGTTGGCAACATAAATATACTTGCCAAGTCTGCTATTTTCCCATCAGCCCTTTTTCTGAATGGTAATTTATACGTCCTCCAGAAAAGACAGGTTTATTTCTTCTGTTGTTTTTCCCCATTGAATTCGACTTACATCTTTATTCCCAGATTTTTTACCTAACACAGAAATTTCATTCATTGTAAAATACATACCTCATATCTTTACTATATCACTTAAATCTTTTTCTTTTTCCTTTATTTAAAGTTAAACCTATCACCTCTAGACACTCATTTGTGCAAATTATTACTTCTTTTATCCAATTTTTTTTTTTTGCAATTATTATGTCATCTGCATATGTTAATAGGTCTGGAATTATTAACCCTTCAGATGTTATATGCCCTGCCCCCTTCATTTTGTAATTTATTTCACATGCATAACTAATGCAAAGTGTATACAACTCATTGCTTATCACTGTCTTACACCACTCTTCATATGCACCTCTTGGCTTAACCAGACATTTACAGTTATTTTTTACTTTATTATTACTATACACTGACATACATAATTTCATAACTTTCTCACTTATATTCTTTCATTATTTCTTGTCCATTTGTATGAAATGCCTTACTAAGGTCTCCTATCATGATTTTTGTTTCTTTTCTTTTCTGTTCATAATATCATCCACAATTTCTCTAGCTATCTTTAATTAATTAATTTTGACAACCCTTCCTCTTTATACTATATATACTATCATCCATAATATTTTCCATTTTAGTTTCAAATGTCTTTTACATTATTTTCATAAAGATCTTATAATCATTATTATTCAGAACTACTGGTCTCTAGTTTTCTTCCATATGAAAAGTATTCCACTACATAATTCATTATACATAAAACCTTCTTTTAAGCACTCATTCAAAATCTTTAAAAAAATGTTTTGCCAATCCTTTAAGTTTTTATACATTTTCATACCCTATTCCATCTGGTCCTGTTTTCATACCCTATTCCATCTGGTCTTGCAGCCAAATCTATATTTACTTTCATATTACTTTATCTAGCTGATATAAAATTTTCCTTTTCCAACTCCTTATTCTCTTTTTCTGTTAACTTTTTTACTTTCCATGTTTTTTTGCTACCTTCTTTTTTTTCTTTAAATATTTCCTTGAACATATTGTAATACACTATTCTGAATCATTTCTTGAGTTCTTTCTATTTCTTCTTTTGCATTTTTTATTTCTCTCATTACACTACCATCTTCCTTTACTGATCTGTTTAAGTAACTCAATACTTCTCTTTTTCCGTGTAAAACATATATTTGGTTAAATAACAACTCTTGTATTTTTCTTGATTTTTTTCATATATTTCTTTTTCTTTGTCAAAGTACTTTCTGTCATGTTTTAAATCTTCCAATGCATCATTATATGTTCTTTTATATTTTCTTTTTCTGCTTTTCTCAAATCATGTTGACACTGTAAATTAAATGTATATATATATATATATATATATATATATATATATATATATATATATATATATATCCTTAAATATCCACTATTCAGACCAGTTTTTATAAAATGTTCTCTTAGTAATGTGAGCTTTCCATAATTGTATTATTAATATCTTTCCTTCCTCATTCCATGGTTTCTCATTTATCCTTTTTATTCATTTTCCTATTTTTATACATATTTCTTGTTTTTCTGTATCTCTAGCCATATTGCAAGATGATCCACAAATCCTGATTCAACTACCTATCCTTTTCCTATAACCAAACTTTCTGATACTATAAAACAGTCTGTTTTAGATCTATACATACCCCTTTTGTAACTCCATGAATTTTTGTCCCAAAGCTTTAACTTACCACATCTTATAAGTTTTAACATTGTTCTTATATCATTTCCTTTCTTTTTATGCTTGCCTCTTAAGTCACAGTTAGTCTCCTGTTTTTATAATATATTTATGACTGCATAGTTTCAAATCTGATGCAATAAGCTTTCTCTTTCTTTACATTTAGTATAAGCATAAAAGGTTATAATTCTATGTACTTGTTCTTTCCATTTTAAATCTACAGTTTGACTGAAGTCACATCTGATATCTTCACTGTATTTCTACAGAATACAGGTATTCCAGAACATCTGTCATTTCCCAAATTCCAGCTTAGCTTTCCTCTCCATAGTTTCTCTGTTGTAATCTTTCTTCATTTCACTAGACAAAGCAGTCGAGCTATTTAACATTGCCTTCCTAAACATCTTAAACACCCATGCCCCTCCTCGCATAAGCAAACAAAAAATTAAAATAGCCCCCTGGATCACAAGTACCACTAGAACCATGATAGCCCAAAGAAATAGAGCCTGGCATCAGTGGAGAGCCAATAAAACCATAGCAACTAAACAAGAATTCCAAAAACTCTGAAACGAAACAAAAAAACAAATTCTACTAGACAAAAGGAACTATTTTTTCAATTTGCAAAATAGACACCAAAACAACACCCAAAAATTCTGGGCAGGACTAAATACATTACTCCCCCCCGGCAGACCGTGTACCCCAACACCAGCCACTGTAAAGGATAGCGCTAAAATTCCAGAAGCCTTTAATAGATTTTTTATAGAAAGCATTTCAAAATTGGTTCATCAACAACCCACAACACCTACTACTAGCAACCCCAAGCCTTCTACCAATATCAGTACCACCTTCCAATTCAAACCTATTCCCACAGATTATATAAAAAGACTATTAAGTAAACTCAAACCAACTAGCCTAGCTGCCGACAACATTCCAGCAGAATACCTACAAATAGCTGCTAATGAGATAGCCTATACAATATCAATTCTCCTGAACAGATCAATAATAGAAAGCAAAATTCCAACAATCTGGAAAATAGCATATGTCACCCCACTACACAAAGGTGGGACCTGTACAGACCTTACCAACTATCGCCCTATTGCCATATTATCCCCACTTGCCAAAATGTTAGAAAAATGTATTCACCAGCAACTTATACCTACTCAAAAAACAACTTCTCACTCCTACCCAACATGGATTTAGACCAGCCCACAGTACAACTGCCATCCTCTCTTTCATGAACCTAATCAACCAGAACAGGAATCTAGGCAATCTAACATCAGCCATATTTTTAGACCTATCAAAAGCCTTTGACATGGTCAACCATCCCAAACCTCTGGAATCCCTCGCTGACCTTGGACTAGCCACTGACTCATTAGCCTGGTTTCAAAATTACCTAATATGTAGACAGCAAGCAGTCAGGTGGGGTAACAAACTATCCACACTGGTCCCTATTACAACTGGAGTCCACAAGGATCAATTTTAGGCCCTCTATTATTTTCAATATTCATTAACGATCTGAATAAGATCATCCAAAATGCAACTGTCATACAATATGCTGACATCTCAACACTAGTCTGCTCAGCCACCAACCCCCACACACTCCGTTCCACTACCCAACAGGTCTTCAAAACCACTGAAGCTTGGTTTCTCAATAAAAACGTGTTACTAAACCCAAAAAAGACCAAATTACTAATTTTCAAACCAAATAAACCCAACTTAGACACTGATTCTTTCAGTATTACATCTAGTGATGGTACCATTATCTCCTCAGACTCCCACACAAAAGTACTGGGTGTTACAATTGACAACAAACTGAAGTTTGACCTGCACATAAATCAAACCATCAAAAACATACACAGAAAACTAGGCAGTCTGTACAAAAATAAAACATACCTAAATCAACAGACTAAAATTACCATGGCACAAACTCTGCTACTATCCACACTTCCCGTCTTCACTAACCTATCCAAAAGAGAAATTACAAAACTAGACACATGTTACAATCAAATTGCCAGATTTGCCACAAATGCTCCGTACCATTCCCATCATCGCCACTCACTATACCAACTAAATTGGCTTGAACTTCAAAATCTCATTACATTCCACCAACTAGTTTTCAATAAAAAACTCCTGCTATATCCAGACAAAATACCAACACTATCTAATTTACTTAAAATACATGAAAACCCAAGACAACTATGCCCTAGTGGCAGGACCTTAATCAAGATCACCAGAACCAACAACTCAGCAGGAGACTCCCTATTTCCTAACTACATAGGCAGAATCTGGAACTCACTGCCCCCTGATATTACCTCAGCAAATTCTGTCATTAAGTTTAAACAACTACTAAAGGAACACCTACTTATCAATAGGCAATACCCATGCCTTCCCCCAGGTTGACCCTCTACACCTGCTTTTCCCTCAGGACTTTCTCTATCAACCTCCGCATACTAATTTACTGCATGTACTAGTATTCTTAATACGCAAACCTCATCTGCTAGCATTTCTACTATACTCTTGAAAACTCTATGGGCGAATTATACATACTCTCAATAATTCAAGTAGATATTACTGGTCATGCAACTAATGTGTCATGCTACTACAATTTGCAGCTAAGAATTTTTTTTTCTCTATGTACCTCTAAAGTGTGCAGCCAAAATATTTTTTCTCTATGTACTTCTAAAATGTTATGTTTTGTACTTTGTCTCTGTATGTGTGAAATAACGCTGTATGTGTTTACTTGCCTTTGTATGCCTTTGTATATTTACAAATTCTGGAGCTTTTCTCCCTGAGCCTCAGCTGAAAATGGACATTTATCCAGTCGGATTCTCCTGGTCAACAAATGTAAAATAAAATAAATCAAATACAATTTTTTTAAAAAAGTGTGTCTTCTAATATAATTGCATCTACATCACATGTATTACACCACTCCAAAATCCCTATTCTTCTTCCTGTATTCTTAATATTATTCACATTTACAGAGAGCACTCTAAAATTTTCACTTTTCCTTTGATTCATGGTTTTATAAATTCATAGCTAATAACTAGACTAGATGCCTTAATGGGCCATTCTAAGCCTAGCCAATTTCCCTCCCAAAGGTGAGAATCAAACACTGTACTTTGTGTCTGTGCGTCAAACACCTTAACCATTATACCAATCCCAACCATTAGCTGTATATATTCATTTTCACCCATTCCTTTCTTTTTTCTTTTGTACTTGTCCCTTCAAATTTTAATTTTTGTCTTTCACCCTTTTATCTCCCAATGTATGCTTTATCACTTATTTCAGTGCCTTTTTTTATGTTCTCTTTATTATTTTTTCTCATTTATTTTTCTTCTATTTCTACTATTTCTAAAATGTCATCCCTTTGCTCGTTTTTATTTTTCATTACTCGTATTTTCATTTTTACAATCCATCCATAAATGTCCATTTTTGTTACATTTGTAACATTTCAGTTAACTTTTTTTTGCATCCTGTCCCATTTCCCCACAAATATAACATTTTCTTATATCACAGTTACTTATCAAATGTCCTTCTTTTACACACACACACAAATGTTTTCGGGCTGTCCCCAGAATTTCATAGGTAGGTACTAGGCTATCGGCCCAATGGCCTATGTAAGCCTAGCCAGCAAGGTTCCATAGCTTACGCCACCCAAGAAAGTTATTTTCCTGTGCTACTGTCCAGCAGAGACACAGAAGTGATCCCCGGGGTGTATTTCCAATTTCCAATCCACTCATCAAGATTTTTCTTGAAGAGTGCTAATGAAGAACTTTGCTTGACATAGATGGGTAGCTTGTTCCAGAGTATTGGAAGTCTCTGGGACAGGAATCTATCCCTCCAGCATGTCCTGTTTATTTTGGCGACAAGGTTTAGGTCCCTAGAGCATGTAGCTTGGAAGGATTGGGATTTCTTTAGGTGTAGCATGTCCAACAACTCTGGGTTTGACGTAGCTTTATATGTTAGGCAGAGATCACCTCGGAGTAGGCGATATGCTATGAAGTAAAGCTGGAGTTTTTTGAGGCGGTCAGTGTAGGGCATTTGTTTGAGGCCAGTAATCCTCTTTGTGAGGTACTTCTGTGGCCTTTCCAGCTGCTGCAGATGTCTTGTGAGGTACATTCCAAAAGGGGCGTTGTACTCTATAATGGGTCAAATGAGTGACGAGTAGAGAGGAACAATGACCTCTTTTTTCCTGGATGAGAACCCTTTTATGATGAGGTGTGCCACGTAGAAGGACTTCCTGACTACTGTGGCGATGTGACTATCAAAGGAGAGACTACTGTCCACCTGGGTCCCAAGGTCTCTTATCACGCATTCGGTGTTAAGTAGATTGCTGCCTATGTGGTAGTTCATGGGTACAGAGTTTTTACCAAAGGGGATGACACTGCACTTTTTGGCACTGAGCTTGAGGCCATGGCTCTGACACCAGGCATCTGTCTCAGTGAGGCCCTTCTCTAGGATGTCCACATCATGTGGGGACTTGACTATGGCTCCCAGTTTGCAGTCATCTGCGAACTTCGTTAGCCAGAGGCCTTCTGTGTTAGCCAGTACTTCAGAGAAGTAGATACCAAACAGGAGAGGTCCCAGAATGTAACCCTGTGGCACTCCACTTGTCACTGCTTTGAGGTCAGATTTGGAGTCTGCAACTTTTACAGTGTGGGTTCTGTCAGTGAGCCAGTTGGCAACCCATCTTGTGACGTAGGGATTTATACTTAGTTTAGTGAGTTTAGCTATAATTCCAGAATGGGAGATGGTGTCGAAAGCCTTGGTGAGGTCAAGATAGGCTGTGTGAACCACCTTACCCTCATCCACGGCTTTGGTGACTGCCTCAAAGAAGTCGATCAGGTTCAGGAGGCATGATCTGCCTTTCACAAACCCGAACTGGGTGGGATCCAGAGTTTGGATGTTACCATTTTCTTTGTTTATGAGTTCCATGATGATACGTTCCATGGCCTTGCAGACCAGGTTCGTCAGGCTAATAGGTCGATTGTTCCCGGGATCAGTGGTGGCTCCCCCTTTGTGGAGTGGGATAACTGTTGCTGTGTGCCATTCAGTGGGCACAAAGCCTGATGCGAGGCTATTATTGAACATGGTTCTTAAGTGGGGAGCCAGTTCTTTCTGAAGTTTGTGTAAAACGCAGCCTGGGATGTTGTCTTGTCCCATGAATGCTGTGTTTTTGGCTTTAGAGAGTGCAGCTTTTACCTGCGTAGTTGTGATTACAGGAACTCTGCATTCTTCCTGTAAAGATATGGGCCCTTTAGGGGGTGAGAGGGGGGTAAAGTTAGCACTGAACCTATCTGCCAGGATGTTGGCAATATCAGTTGGTTCTGTAATTTTCATGCCTTTGTGCTGTAACTCAGAGCAGATCTGGGTGGTGCCATCTAGATTCTTGACATAGCTATAGAATGCTTTGTGGTTGTCGTTGGATTTAGTGGCAATTTTGTTTTCATAGCTAGCTTTGGAGGATCTTATAAGGGATCTCAGCTTCGTACTGAGGCTGACCAGGGAGCTCCTCCACTCATAGGATTTTACTCTCTTTTGCAGCAGTTTCTTCCTTCTGTTGTACAGTTTATTTATGGCAGGGGACCACCAGATTGTCTTCCTTTTATTGGAGGATAGCGTCTTGGTTCTGTTTGGGATAGCACGATCCATGCACTCGTGTAAGTGCTTATAGAGTGAATTTGTGTAGGATTCAGCAGTTGTAACTGTATTGTCCATCTGCATGGGTGTGATGAAATTCACCACTTCTGTGTTAAGAAGCATGAAGTTGGCTTTGGAGAAATTTTTTACTGTGGTTTCCTTATTGGGGGGTGGGGACGGCATGTGGATATTGAGGGTGATAAGCTTATGGTCGGATCGGACCAACGTGGAGTTGATTCAGGTGTGGAACACCGGTCACTCATATTGGTAATGACTAGGTCTAGAATATTGTTGCTCCTGGTGGGGGTGTGGATAAGTTGATCTAGGGCATTGGAGTTTATGAATTCCAGAAAGCGTTGAGCTAAGGAGTTGGTACACGAGTAGTTTTCCCAGTTAATGGTGGGGTAGTTGAAGTCACCCATTATTAGGGTGTTTGGTTGAACCCTAATATTTTCCAGTACATCAAGAAAAGAGGAGTGGGAATCCTGGGGCATGGTGGGGGATCTGTAGCAAGCTACAATTTGGATTGCAGTTTTGCCCAGAGTTAGTTGCACTTGGATAACCTCGGATGCATTATGCTGAGCAACTAGCCTGGACGTATGGATATCCTTAATGAATATGGACACACCTCCTCCTTTGGTGTTTCGGTCCAGGTTACATGGTCGAAAAGTGTGGTATGAGTTATAGCGTGGTAGTGCAGGGGTGCTCTCTGGAGCCTTGAACCAGGTCTCAGTCACTGCAAAGATATCGATGTTCTCCATTTTAAGGAATGCCTCGAGTGAGTGCATTTTGAGATTTAGACTTCTAGCATTGAGTAGCATTACCCTCAGTTTTTGCTTGCCTGTTCCTGTTATGGTGGTGAATTTGTTATTTGAACCCTGCCTAAAAAAGGCACTATAGGGGCAGCAAGAGCCTTAGCCAGTATCTGGAATCCCAGCGGCGATAGATGCAGGCCATCTGTGGCAAAGCATCGTGGTCTGTCGACCATGTCATCCCAAGCAGACAGATACTGGATCCCCTTAGAATGACACCAGAAGCTTAGCCAATTGTTGAAGTCAATCATTTTGTCCTTGTACTGTGGTATCATTCTGGGCAATTTCAGAATGCTACTCAAGGCTAGGGTCATACCTGCCTGGGCTACAAGATCGGAGAGCTCTTCCATGTTTCTTTTCATGTAGTCCAGGGAGTTACATCTCAGGTCATTCACACCAACATGGACAGTGACACAGTCATATTTGTACTTGTAGAGTGACCTGAGTGCGTGGGTTATGTGACGGATCCTGGCACCCGGCAGGCAGCTGACAGTAACCTTCTCCTTGTTTAGCCTGGTGAGTGGGGCATCAGTGTGCCTGACTATAGAGTCACCTATGACTAGTATGTTGGGTGCGTTGTTTTGCCTTATTGGCTGTGGTTGAGTGGCACACTGAGTCTGTGGGCTATGTGTCATTTGGGTTGTGCTGGGGGATGGAGGTTGCTTGCGTTTCTGCTTTGGAGGTCTCTGTTGCTTAGACAGATTATTATTGAAAGCCTCCGCGAATGTTTTTCTGTTACTTTGTGTGGATTTTGGTGGTGTAGATTTAGTGAGACTATGTGATGAGTGTGGTGTGGTGCAAATGTTTACCTTCTCCTCATGACATCCCTATTCTCCATAACATTTATCATGTTTGGTATATGTATAATTGTTTTCTTTTTCTATTTTTAAAACAATATAAACATCCCATCCACCAGTCCATAAACCTTTTTTATCATAAACTTTTGCGATGTCCACTACTTCACATAAAGTTTTCAAATGTCCTTTCAAAGTCTGTTTTTGCACCTGTGTTCAAAATTATACATGACTTTTTTTTGGTTTCCTTATTAAATGCTTTTATCACATAAACATTCCATGGGTTACAGTCTTTCTTTTTTTCATATTCTCCAAGAAAATTTTCCATTGAATAAACAGTCTGAAATATAATGTCACAAAATATTTCTTTGTTAATAATTATATGCTTTTATCACGTGCTTTTACACCAAAAGGAGGTATTAAATTGTCCTCCACTTCATACCTGTCCATTTCTTTGTTTTTATTACTTCAAATCCTTACCACATACTTCTGTTTTTCATTTTCTTCTGCCTTTTTCTTTTCTGCTACTCCTATTCTGCCTACTTTCACTTTGTCTGCATATGTTTTCTTTTAGATCTCACCCCTGTTCTTCAGGATTGTCTCTGCATCCTTCTTTTTGTATTTTCTCTGTAATGTCCCTCAGGAAATGTCTCCATTTTTTGCTTCACTGTGCATCACTGTCTATTTAAGTGACTCATCCTGCAACCCTCCTGACTAGAGCATTGCAGTTATACATCCATCATTTGCCAACTCATCTCCATCAAACAGATTTCTTTGAAAAAATCTCAAAATCCTGCAAGCATTCTCTGGTCTAAATATTGGCTTTATCCTCCATTTCTCTCAGTACTCCAACATCTCTTACTTTCTTTCT
Organism: Protopterus annectens; assembly: GCF_019279795.1. NCBI lineage: Eukaryota > Metazoa > Chordata > Ceratodontiformes > Protopteridae > Protopterus > Protopterus annectens. The sequence continues at coordinate 889,711,085 of NC_056741.1, read as the reverse complement.
TTGTTTCTTCATCTGTCTGTTTATTTGTCTGGATTGCCTGTGCACCTGGAATGGAAATAGGAAGTGCACATGCAAAAATGGGTCCCATTCACAACAACTGTTAGGGAAAGTTTCATGATGCCCTGGCCAAATTCCCCTAATAATATAAATACTAGCTTGGGTCTCCCCTAAAAAGAGTCTACTAGCCTAGTGGGACTGACCTGGTCAACAAACGATAAATAAATAAAAATGTATAATTCTTTATTCCAATCAACAGAAACCAGTGCCATTCAACTTTGCCTGGAAGACTTGTTAACATTTTGGTTTTATTTAGCTGTTTAAAAACCAGCTACTACAAAAATGGAGAAACATACAGATGAACAAACGAGAGTAGAAGGATAAATATATAACAATAAGTGAATAAGGACAAAACAAATAATGTTTAAACAATAAAACCATCTCCTGGGGTGAAATCACTGTAACTCATGTATCATAAGCCAACTCAAAAATATAGATTTTTCAGGGTCCTCTGAAACTGCTAGTTTTGAGGATAAGTCTCAGATTACTTTAGCAACTCCCTTAAAAGCACCAACAAGTCCATGTAGGCAGAGTGCAAAGCACAAGAAAGCCAGTATCAAGCCAGTTGTACCTTGGAAGATGGGTAACTAAAGTTATATAGAGTCAGGTAGACTACGATCAGAATCTTGTAAAGATGTATAGGATCTGACAGGGAGCCAGTATGGACTACACAAAACTAGCATAATGTGATGGTAGTTGACAATTCAAAAAACCCTTTGGTCTTTTTGGACAGAATCAGGAAGGTACCCTTTGACCATAATGACATTTTGGTCACTGATGATATTACAGATTTGGAATGGATCCATGGAAGTCTGTGTCTGTCCCAATTTGATTAGATTTTTCTGGGGATTCATTAACATCCACTCTAACATGATTTATCTTCTTAGTGTGACAAGCAACTTTACTAATCAGCTATACATTCAACGAAGGCACATAGAAGGATGAGGACCCTCTCTCTGAGGCCACAGCACAGGCTCATGGCCATGTCATGGTAAGCAACTGCATGACCATATCTGTGTATGGGATGGAAACAAATGTGTTTGCATGGCACACCACATAATCCAGAGCGACTGAGCACACACAGTTCCATCATTAGGATGTAGTCAACAGCATCAGATAAGTAAAATAAGAAACCAGGAGCAAGGGAAAGCCTAGCAACAGACAGTGAAGGATGGTGTGGAGTTAATTCACTGTTAATTCACTGAATTGTGGAGATGTTGAACAGTTTTTTCAATCTGATTTGCATAACCAAACAGTCATAGAAGTATGCAGCATTAAAAATGAGTAGGACAGTATGGCCATGGAAGACATTTTGAATTATGCAGGGGAACACCTATCAACCATACAATGCAAGACTGGTAGATAAATACAACTAATGTAGGACAAAGGCAGAAATGTTAAGGGCAACTGGTAAATACACCACATGTACACTGGGAAAGTGGGTAAAATAGCAGAAGTATCAGTAGCATACATGTCCTGAAGGGTTTGAAGTCTGAATCCCAAAGGTCTGTTCTTAATGACTGCAATCCCCAAGGATATGCCAGACATCACCCCAAATATCAGGAGGAGGAGCATGTACTGGAATGCAAATAGTAGCCAAGCTGTGAAACTCAGAGCAGGTGAGAAGAATGTACATGGGAAGTGTGTGATATGTCAGTAGGCCGTTACTGTGATGCAACAACATGTACGTATCTCACAACAGTAGAGTGTGAGCAGTGCACCCATAATATACTATAAAGGTGGGTTAGAAATGGAAGAATGCTTTGTCCCGAAGGGGATCACTGCAGTACTGCAGGCCACACTCCAGTATATCCATGTTAGAATGTTAATATGTGTCACCGCAGACATTATAATGCAATGGGTCATAAAAACACCCAAAATGTTAAGTGTTTCATGTATGCAGGTAATTGCAATTAAACAGAGCATGGAGCAGTTATCATGAGAAGTGAACTCAGAACAGCCACATGACAAACATACCATATAAATATCCTAACAAGGGTAGCCATTGAATCTGTCAGAGTGCAAATCCCCCACAACATATGACACATCCTTGCAGATATGCACGGATCATATACATAGTCATTAATAGCATATATCCTCCAAAAGGTCGTCACAACAATGGCATAAGAACACAGGAAAGAAATTATTTTAAGACAGTTTCAATGTAACCCATATATTGCATGGTAGTATAGCTAACATTGTGGGGAATGTAACACATGAGAGCACTAACAGAGACAAAGTTAGTGATGACATTGACTCTCTGCTGATGTCATGAACATGTTCCAGACCACTGGAGTAGCAAGGCATGCTCCAGAAGCCCCAGGAGCTGGGAAGAGTGGAATAACACATATACAGTGTATGGAACATTTGCTTTCAGACAAACAAAATGCACATATCTATGTTTGAACTCTTGACTGTCTGCAAAGATACATTCTCCTGGCGAGGGTATTAGCAAGATATGTTGAAAGAGTATGCAGGAAAGAGGTGGCTGCCAAATACCTTTCTGGAGAACAAACAGGTGATGTCAGACAAATAAAATGCACATACCTGGGTGGTAAAATAATTATGTTTGCCATTGATAATGGAAGTTCATGGGCACAAATGTAATACTCCGCAACTGAAAGTGTTCAGGAGAAGTGTGAATACACACCGAAATGTGCATATAGATGTAATGTTGCGGACTGTAAAATGCACAGGGAGAATGTGTGTAATGTGTGGGTTGAAAGCCAACCATCGGTGCAGGAATTAATATATGATGTCAGTGAGACATGAAATCTGTCAGATGGACATACCACACTATCAAGGTTTTATCCTTACGTGGCATTATTATCATATGATAATGACAGTTGTCAGTATTCCACAAGTGAGATCAGCATGGATTAAGTCCTACCTGCCTAACACATTTTCTACTGAGTTGTACTGTAGCTAATAACACTACAGAGAAATGTATGCAGCTCTTATCAGAAATCACCTATATGGATGAAGGTCACCAACAGTCTGTGTGTGAATGAATTTGGCTGTGGTTAAAAGCAAGTATAACAGTTAGGGGAGCAAAAACACCAAACCCTGTGAATGTGTCATTTGCAAGCAAACTTAGCATAATGTGTAGTACGTCATTATTGACTATCACATACACTGTTACAGTATTTATTAGATAGGAGTCAAAACGCTGCCTACCTAACTTATGATCACATAACATGTATTAGCCACAGAAATATTTGTGCAATAGTTATGCTAAATTACACTACTGATGGGAGTATGACAACATTACAGAAGACTGGCAAATGAAATATGCAATGTGCAACAGATAACAGTAATTACTGGCTGCCAAGCTTTAGCATACCTTCAGCATCGCATCAGGAAGCTGTGGTAGTTGACACAGTGATTGCCTACCCGTGCCTATGTCACTATTATTTTCCTCTGCACATCAAGTCTAAGCTCTGTTGCACATAGTCAGCACAGCCGTGTGGCAGAAAGCAAATTATTAGCAGTTTTGCCATAGAGCAAGAATTGAGATGTATTTACCAACGTTGAATAGTGATGCTTCTTTTTGCTATCGGTTGCGCAACAGAAGGTACAAAACTAATACAGTTATATAGGGCATGCTTATAAGGAAGTATGTCACTTAGGAGATCAAAATCTAACATCCATAAAAAAACAATAAAATATGTCACATCATACCATTTGAGTAATCCATTCCTGTATGCAACCAATTTTTCTTTTCTTTTTTTTTTTTTTTTACACACTCATGTAAGGCACACAGTGCCAGATTTGACCACCCGGCTTTCTAAGTTACATTCTCTAGACCTATTAACTATTTATTTATTATTTATTTTATTTTATTTTACATTTGTTTACTGGGATAGTCCGACTGGATGCATGTCCATTTTCAGCGGAGGCCCGGGGAGAAAAGCTCCACAAAGACAAACTTACATAGATTACACAGAAGTTAGCAAACAATTATAAAAACAAAGTGAATATATACAATGGGTTAGTAGTGTTCCCTAGTAGGGACTCACAGTTGTCATGGACAGACAATTAAAAGTAAGAGACATCAGATTGGAAGCAGAGCTTGGTGATGTAGTTACAAGTTATGATAATTGCAGAATATGCTTTTAGTTTATAACTTAATCAGGGTTGGTACATGGGCATAGCCAGTTCACTTTGAGATACTGTTTGAGGTTTTTTTTTTTAAGAGACTTTTGGAGGATTGTAGGGTTATGTAGTTTGACAGTGAATTCCAGGTTTTGCCAATGAAGTTGGCAAACAGGGATTCACCAGCAGAGTTATTAGCTTTGTGGGTTTGGACTAGTAGTTTATCGGCTGACCGTAGGGATCTTAGATTGCTATATGGCTTAATAATATTTTTAAGTGAGGGGATATCCTCAGGGTGGTACAAAATTTTGTGCGCTATTAAGAGTTGATTGAATTGAATTAAGCTGGGCAGTTCTAGCCACTCTAGTTGTTTAAGGTTCTGGCAGTGGTGGGTTCTATAGGTGGAGCCAGTGGCGAATCTGGCAATATGATTGTAGCTATGGGACAGCTTACCTAGTTCGGATTTGTTGAGGTTTGAGAGTACAGGCGAGGCATGTAAGAGAGTAGAGAGTAGGTGTGATCGGGCGATTGCAGTCCTAGCCAGTGGGGTTAAAAAACTAGCTACTGATACCACGGAAGAAGTCATAACAGAGTTGTTAAAAAGCACACAGTTGAAGGGTTTACATGAGAAGTGTGTTTGAATGCATACAGTCTCCCTTACAAGGGAGTTCAGTACCTGGACGATCAAAACCCTTCACCTGTGAAAGTATTACCAGTAAGTAGAATTGCACACATGACCTCTATTGAGTTAGCCATTCCTGCATCTCACCATTTTATACACACACACACACACACACACACACACACACACACACACACACACACACCTCACACACCTCTCTCTCTCTGTATGTATGTATATATTTATATATATATATATATATATATATATATACACACGTGTGTGTGTGTGTGTGTGTGTGTGTGTATATATATATATATATATATATATATATATATATATATATATATATATATGCTACCATATTTGAATACCTGCCTATCTAAGTTACATTTTCCTGCCCTGAAGACTAGCTGCTGACACCACAGAAGAAACGGCAGCATGGCTGTCAGAAAGCATGCGTGTGTGTGTGTGTGTGTGTGTGTGTGTGTGTGTGTGTGTGTGTGTGTGTGTGTATATGTATGTATATATATATATATATATATATATATATATATATATATGTGTGTGTGTGTGTATATATATATATATATATATATATATATATATATATATATATATATGTGCCACCATATTTGAATACCTGTCTATCTAAGTTACATTTTCCTGCCCTGAAGACTAGCTGCTAACACCAGAGAAGAAACGGCAGTATGGCTGTTAGAAAGCATGCAGTTGAAGGGATAAGATATACAGGGTGGTTAAATGCATATTATACAGTGACTGGCCATTAACATTTAAAAAGTAGCACTCTGGTCAACCCAGCCAGCATTCCCATTGTACATCCGGGCATATACCAATGGAAAAAGGTCCAGTCATCTGGACATTCTTCCATTAATATATGCCATAAAAAATTCACTTTTCTTTCACTTAAAAAAATAATAAACTTGCAAAACTGGAGACTTGAAACCAACAAGAGAGATAGGGCAGGCAAGAAATAAAAGGATAATCGGGTATCAGGTACGTTATGCAAAACTAGAAAAATGTACCTGACTATCCTTTTATTTTCTGTGTTCCATCTCTCCCATATCTTCATATCTCCCAGTATATTTTTTTAATTAAAAAAAAAACAAAAAAAACAGTGGAGATCTTCCTTTCTCCATTGCTTCCTGTACACAGCACCCATCACACAGCATTAATGTACTGTGTAAGCATGGGAACAAAAGTCACATACGCATGCACAGTACATCAGAAAAAGTAGCGGGATATCTGAGGAAAGCAAAAGAACACCATTGAGCCATCATACAAACACATTATTTAAGAAATGTAAGTAATATTTTTCTTAAATAATGTCATTGTATAATAACAATAAACGACTCCGTAGTGTGGTATATTGAAGATTTACCCACGGCTGGCTTTGTTTAATCACTCGGGTTTTGCCCTCGTGATTAAACCACACCAGCCATGGGCAAATATTCAATATATCACACCCACATCATCGTTATTGCTATATTGCCTCCCTTAAAACAGAGCATATCACTTGGTGAATCAAAACTCTCCACCTGTGTAAATGTTACTACTAAGTAGAATTATACACATCGCATCTGTTGAGTAAGCCAGTCATGCCTGTTACCCATTGCTTCTGTACATACTCATACATGGTATAGACTGCTAGATTCGAACAGTTGCCTATCTATGTCACATTCTGTAAACGTGCACTAACTTTTACCCCACAGAAGATGTCATAGTACAATTGTCAGAAAGCACCATTAAAGGGATAACATGAGCAGAGAGTACATTAAATCATTGAGTCTTGAGTCTGTTGTAATATTATCTTTCTCTTTATACTGATATATTTATTATTTTCTGTTGCACAGAGGGGCTAAGCATATTAGAGTGAAGAGTGACATACAATTGTGGTCAAATTCAAATTCTGATCAGCTTCTGCCATAGATGTTAAATGTCAGTTACTGTTACCTACATATGAGTAGCAGTGCTGCCCGATGTCAAGTGTCACACAGTGGTTAAAATACAAAGAGTTATTTGTTATACTGTACAAAGCCTTATGTCTATGTTTGTAAACTGATAGATTTGTTACTTCAGGAGAATTGTGGTAGGGAATTTGAAATATATACATATATGTATATATATTTGTGTGTATATGGATCTAAGATTTATGCCAAGTACACATTACTGGAATGGAATTCATGATGAACTAACTGATATTCTTCACAGCAATGTTGTATCGGGTGAAGTCACAGAGTAACTTGGACTGTCATGTGTGACAAGTCACTGGTGAAGGAATTGTTCAAAATAGACATCACAAAAATGATGACATGGGGATTCAGCAGTATAATAGTGGGTGATAAGGACATCTATAACACAGTGGAGTGCAACCCTTGCCTACCTGAGTGTTGTCTTCCAGATCACTGCATTATCGATTGGTACCATTAAGTCTTGTGTGGAGGTGTTACTCAGTGACAGTTCACTGTTATGAGCATGCATTGTACAGAAGAATAGTAAGGCATTGATATCAGTCACACATTCAATGGTGCATACTGTGCGAATGGGAAGTAAAATGAATTTCATTCCCACTTTGAGTTACATACAGCACTGCAACAACTGCAGTGGAATAGACTCCTCATATCATGTATACTTTGAGTCAATATAGCATATGCAACTAACAGAAACAAATAGCATTACTTTCATTCAGTCAGTATTGCATATTGAAGCACAGTGCTGCCAAGCTTAGTTGCATGACCAATGGCAAAGTCTTAGCGCATGCATAATTTTTTTTGAGTCTTTGCCATTGGATGAGAATAAGAGGTAGACTTTATGGCTCAATGACAAACATTGTGCAAATGCTAAGTACAGAATTAGACATCTAATTATAAGCCATTTTTGGCTATATTTGTGGTGTGTGCATCTATTTTTTGACCAGATTACAAGTGTGAAATGGAATGATAGGTCAGGAAAGGAAAATGGGGAGCAAGCAGAGGACTGAACACTAGGTAATTTATTCATGAATGAGTAGGGTGGTGTTGGGATAAGACCATATCTTTTCACTTTTTCACAAGCTAAGAATGTATATCAACAATAAATGTAGACAAATTTGGAGACTCACATCATAAATGATGCATGAGAACAAATTAAAAATGGTGTGTAACTGATTTGATCAAATCAGGTGTGTAATACACACATGTATACAAAGTGGAGCATTATGTATGGGACATTTTTTTTCCAAGACAGGTGTCCTTTTTACTTTTTGAGAGAGAGAGAGAGAGAGGAAAGTTGAGGAGGATGTTAGGGATGTCAGTGGTAGGTATGTAGGTAGGTTAGCTAGTGGGGCAGACATACAGAGCAGATGTGACACACAGGGATGTTGATGGTCACAAGAGGGAGGTGAACACCATGAGGGGGATAGGTATGGGTTTTTGAAAGTATAGTTTTTCCTAACCTAATGTCATAAGTGTATTCATAAATGCATTTTTTTAATTTTCACTCCATCTTGCCTACGTAAAAGGCAAAGCATACTGACATAGAGCTCCATAAACCAGCCTGGAACTGTTGCAGTTGTAGCTACCTTTCATTTTCAAGATATAACAATTAATGTTGAATAGCTCCCCCACATTAATGTAGGTACAGAAATGACAGCATCCACACTTATTTATTTGTCATAATCTATTAGATTATTTTTTATCAGGGGCTCTTTCCACCTTATTCTGTAAATTAGAACCTCTTTTCCATACTACAGTAGGTCTACTACTCACTTTGCATCTAACACTACCATCTTCAACCAACACACACCAGTTCTTGAGAATATTCCCTCGAACCTGATGGTGATCAACAGTGAATTTTGTAATAAACGATAATCTAAAATTGGTGCTTTCTTGGTATTCGACCCCCTCAAATCTAGAAACCACATCAACCAGGGGTTTAGGGGTGGGGGAACATTCACGATCTCCCAGTATAGGAGAATAAACAACCAACCTCCTTTTGGTCACTACCTCACACCTAATTTCCTGAATAAATGCCAAGGGATATTCCCTCCTAATGAACATTTCTTCTAATACTCCACATTCAGTTATAAAGGCATCATAATTAGACACCATTCTTGCGGCCATTACAAACTGCCCTTTGACTACTGTTTTTTTTTTTTTTTTTTTTTTTGAGATTGAGGATGGAAACTATCATAATGTAGAAAATAGTTAGAGTAGGTGGGTTTCCTATATATTGTAGACATATATTTACAATTCACCCTATCATTCTTCAAATGTACATCCAAATAACTAATGTTATCATCAACTATTACATAGGAAAATTTTTAAAATGCCATGGTGTTATTAATATAATAAAAAAATTATGGACTTTGTTCCCACCAACTTTCCATATATTAAACAGGTCATCCAGGTATCTCAGATACATCACACAATCCTGGAATCCAGAGTGATTAAATAATAACCTGCGTTCTCATTCGCACATGACAGTGTTTGCAAATAAGGGTCTACAAGCCGTATCCATTGCAATGCCTGTTTTTTGTAGAAAAAACTGTTTGTCAAAAAATATATCATTTTTCAAAACCAATTCCATCATTTCTACATAAATGTTAATATTGTTCTGTTCTACCCCCTTCCGAAACAAAAATTCCTGAAACCACTCCAAACCCACATCATGTGGTATAATAGAGAATAGATCTTTGACATCAGCTGTCAAAAAAATGAAAGACTCATCAAATTGCACATTATTACATTTGTCGAGGAAGTCCCAAGAATGAATACAAAGATATTTTTCCTCCCTCAGCATTGTCTTCAGTTTAATATCCAGGAATTTTGCAAAGGGGGCCATGATGGAGTTGCGGGTGTCCACAATAGGACGTAATGGTGGGTTTTCCAATGGCTTATGCAATTTAGGTAGACCAGAAATGGTGGGGATAATAGGGGAAGCTATTTTCAAAAATTTGTACTCCGTTAAAGAAATACATCCCTCCATCAACATATTACTTAACTGTGTGCCAATCCTACTATAAGCAATGTTCACTTCATTTTTCGAAACTTGAATATATGTATTACTGAAGAAAAATGCAATACATCCGTTCAATATAATCGTGTATAGCCAGAATAACAACCCCCACCCTTATCAAGTTGCATAATTCTTACATTAAGTTGTCAGAGATTTTTTTTAGCAATTCAGTTTCATCATGGTTTAAATTGTTAACCATGTCCACTCAATTCCTTGAAAGTTGTCTAAAATCTTTCTCACACAATTTCTCAAAAAGCATGAGTGTGTGGTGCATTGGTGGGTTACAGGTACTAGGTGACCAAAGTTCACTAATTGTACCTCCACCACTGTTAGGCAACAGAATACTAAGATTCAATTTCCTAGTGAACAATTTAAGATCAAATAACACATTAGCAATGTCCATCCTCCCTGCTGGGACAAATGTAAGCCCTTTAGCAAACAAATTCGCTATTTCCACATTAAAATCATGGGCACTGTAGTTAAATACCGTAAAATCACCAGTTTCATTGATGAGAATACACAGTGCATTTCACTGCCATGGTCTCTGAGTTCAGCTCCACTAGCTCCATTGTTGCTTCCATTTCCAACCCTTCTGCCGCACCGGATCATAATTCCCTTGCTGAAACTGGGAAGAATTCCAGTAATAGGCCCAATCCCAATCGTTTTGTCCGCCATGTTGATGGTACTCCCTCTCCTTAATCTGCTGGGAATGCCTCAGGCCTGGTTGCTCTAACGGGATATCATTTCCAGGGTAATGTTCCTTATGAATATTCATCACATCTTCTTCATCATTGGAAGAGCTTGTGACCTGCTCAAGATGCTGCTCCCATTGCTGTGGTCTGGTGGCTGTGGGTAAACTTTCCCTGTTGAATATTCATTAGAATCCCACTCCAGTTTATGCATCTTACGTACCTTGATGTTGTTGATCATGTTATCAATTTTATTAAATAACTGTTGATACTGTGATTGGTACTGTGTGAATAACACGTCCATTGTAGTGATAGTGTCAAGATCATTGATCTCTTTGACAGTTTACCCAATAATCTTAACATTATGCCTAACCAACTTTTACATGTATTCACAGCCATAGCAATCAAAAAGTAACAGCAGTTCCTTATGTAATGGGGAATCCCTCTCCGGCCCAGTCAGGAACTTCCACATTCTTAGCCCCTTAGGCACTGGCTTCTCTTAATACACTCAAGTAGATACACATTCTCAGTTTTTAACTTGCGTACTTTACGGAGTTTATAGTAATACACATCAAGGCTATCTTTTAAAGTCCTGGTATTACGAGAATTAGAATTTTGAAGAAAAAGTAATACCTTGCTGTAATCAGTAAGATCAGGGATTCCATAAGTATGTAACAGAGGAATGGGTGGAACACCCCCCCTTGTCCTAGGCCTGTGGAACTATTGCCATCAATCGAATTGCCATTATTGTTACCAGATATTGAAGCAGTACTTGCTCCCACAGTACCAAGCCGTTTGATCTCGGCAACCAAGGAATCCACCCTCTGTGTAAGTTGGTGTATCAAAAGGGTGAGATCCCCCACAGAACTGTTAGAATCCTTACCAGAATATAACAGTTGTGAAGGGGGCACACGTCCAGCAGCCATTCATATCGCAACAGATTGGAACCAAAAAGAAATGTTCACAAACACTTTAACCACAAAAAGACATGAAGGCCTGAACCAGTCCTCAAAAAATTATTGACACATAAGTGCTTTCATCAAGCCCGATGCAAGACTTCATCAGATAGACTTAATTACAAAAAACCTCATTAAATAATAATGCATAATCACATGACCACAACAAGATCACATATTTAAAAGCATAAAAACAGAAACCAAAAACACAATTTTTTTCATATTAAAAATACATAAATATCATGCACACTCATGTAAAACCATAACAAAAATAATTACATAAAATTAAACAAATATACTCCATATTATCTACACCATGCCTTAATTTTTAACACACATCCAATAAATGCCATTTCATTTAATCCAGGGTACCCCACAGCACCCAACCGTAAAATCCAATACAGCTCCCTGTTCTCTAATAACAATTGCCAAGATCCACCCCTCGCATTATTTTTTACCTGTTCAATGACAACAATCTAATAGATTACAACAAATGATAAGTGTGGCTGCTGTCATTTCTGTACCTATATTAATGTGGGGGAGCTGTTTGACATTAATGGTTATATCTTGAGAATGAAAGATAGATACAACTGCAACAGTTCCGGGGTGGTTTATGGAGCTCTATGTCAGTTATGCTCTGCCTTTTATGTAGGTAAGATGGAGCGAAAATTAAAAAAAAATGCATTTATGAACACACTTATGAGATTAGGTTAGGAAAAACTACGAATGCTCTTTCTAGACAAATCCTTGAATTTCCTGGGCATTTGTTTAAGTTTGTTGTTATTGAACAGATAAAAAATAATATGAGGGGTGGACCTTGGGTAATTGTTATAGGAGAACAGGGAGCTGTATTGGATTTTACGGTTGTGTGCTTTGGGGTACCCTGGATTAAATGAAATGGCATCTATTGGATGTGTGTTAGAAATTAAGGCACAGCGTAGATAATATGGAGTATATTTGTTTAATTTTATGTAATTATTTTTGTTATGGTTTTACATGAGTGTGTATGATATTTATGTATTTTTAATATGAAAAAAAATTGTTTTTTGTTTTTATGCCTTTAAATATTTGATCTTGTTGTGGTCATGTGATTATGGATTATTATTTAATGAGTTTTTTTGTAATTACGTCTATCTGATGAAGTCTTGCATTGGATTTGACGAAAGCGCTTATGTGTCAATACATTTTTGGGGACTGGTTCAGGCCTTCATGTATTTTTGTGGTTAAAGTGTTTATAAAAGAACTTGAGCAAGAGAGAGTATATAAATATTTGAGAACTGATGAAGGGTCAACAATAAAACATGAACAAATGCAAATAAAACTTAGAAGTATTTTAGAAGACTAAAATTAATACTGTAAACAGCGTTGACATCTAGGAATTAAGTCCAAGCTATAAACCAATTTGCTCTTCCTGTCCTAACTTACCGTTTTGGGGTGATTGACTGGCCCCATAAGGTGTTGGATTGGCTGGACAGGAAAACGGGAAGGATGCTTCATGCTCATCAAATTATTTATAAAAATCAGTGTATACCAAGAATATATTCCCCGTTCTGAAGGATGTATGTCCCTCCTCAAAGTTGATTCCATGTGTAGATCTGCAATCATGGGACTGCATACATATCTGCTGACTTCACAAGACCCAGACATAGTGAAAGTTTTGAAACATGAGAATAACAAGTCTAAGATGACTTCACTGCTTACTTTATCCGAAGCATATCGGTGTCAAGCAGAAATGGAGAGCAAACCAGAAGTAGATAAAAATTAGGTAGCAACTGAATGTGCCTAAAACAAAAGAAAGGATGTAAGGTGAAGCATCAGATGAGAAGGCAAAAAATGTGGAAAATGTGTTAGTACAGCTGCAGGTATAGAAAACTCTTGAAACAACCTCATGTTGATCAAGATCGAACACAGGAATGGTTAAGGAGAGGTGAATTTAAACCAAAAGACGAGAGGTTAATATTGGTGGCCCATGATAGTAGACTTTGTGCATGTTGGTTTAAAAAGGTCCAATGAACATGTGGGAGAAACAGACAAATGTAGGTTTTGTAAAACAGAATTGGAAACAGTCGCACATCTTGTTGCTGGTTGTGATATACTAATGGCAGGAGGACTGTATACTGAAAGGCATAATCATGTGGCAAGACTGTTGCACTGGGGATTGTGCAAACATTATAATATTGAAGCAGCTGAAAAATACTGGAAACATGAGCCACAAAGCATTATAGAAAATGTTGAAGTTTATATCACATGGGATCATAACCAATAGTTCAAAAAACAGATGCGAAAAAGTCAGATATATCTCCATTACCCTTGCTATCCTTTCTTTACTTGCACACACTACCTCATATCACATATATCCAATTCACACGACACCTCACCATGCCACCATTTCCACCACCTCTAATACATTCACCCATTTCAGTTCCTCTCCCTACCCATCCATCTATAATACAACCACACACCTATTTATCCCCATCCATAAAGTAACTCGACATAACAACTCTAAACCCTCTCTGAAATATAACAGGTACTTGACCACTTTATTACACCTGATTAAATACTTATCATCTAATCTATCCCTCAGTGGTGATATCCATCCCAATCCAGGTCCTTCTTCCCACAACCCTATCTCCCCAACTCATTGCAATAATACTGTACTATCCAAAAGGAAACCTGCAGACCTTTTACTGTTAAACATTAGTATAAGAAGAATTGTAAATAAAGTTCATGAACTTCATGCCACCCTCTCCCTTTATAACCCTGACATTGTTCTCTTAACTGAAACTTGGCTAAAGCTCAATATTACAAATAATGAGATCTTACCCACCTGGTTGTAGTATTCTATGCAAAGATAGAGAAAACAAAAAAGGTGGCAGTGTTACTATATTGTTCAGAAACACACAACATGGATTCCGTCCCACTCACAGTACCACTACTGTCCTCTTGTCATTTACAGAAACTGTAAATAAACATAGAAACAATGGTAAATTTGTATCAGCTCTCTTTCTAGACCTCTCAAAGACATTCGATACAGAAGCACATAAACTTATCAATGTCCTTTCTACTCTAAACCTATCAGAGTCCACTATTACTTGGTTCCAAATCTATCTTTCAGGCCAGCAACAGGGAGTTCAGTGGCACACTGACATTTCCCCACTACTCCCAGTAACACTTGATGTTAAGTTGTCTATCTCGCCTTCATTCTTGCTGGATGGGTTCGGCTCCGACTCGGCCTTCTACTAAAGCTCGAGAGCTATTTACTGGCTCGAGGCCTCCCCGTATCCCATAATGCTAGGCATCAGATACCCAGATCTCGTTTGCCACTTCAGCTACAAGGTTGCGATTTTACCGGCTCCAGGTCGTATAAAGCTTTTCTTGTGTTATTACCTTTAATTTTTTTCATTTACTGTCTTGTATTTAGAAATTCTTCTCTCCTAGTTTTAATTAGATTGTGTCCCCGTTTGATCCCACTCAGAAACTCGTTTTTTGTTGTTAGAGAGTTTCTCCCCCCCCACCCTTTAGGGTAGTGTTAGGCCTTGTTAGACAATTAGTGTTTTTTCTTGTATTGTTTTATATATATATATATATATATATATGTGTATATATATATATATTGTTAGTAGTAAGGTAGTTGTGTGGCTATAGTCTTATAGTTAGTTATCTAGTGTGTGTGTGTGTGTGTGTGTGTGTGTGTTGCGTTTAAGCACTAGTTACTTTTTTCCCTTTGGTATCCCATTTCTTTTAATGTCTAAAGATACCAAAGTTTCAGGTTTCAAGAAGTGTGACTCGTGCTGTCAGAAGATGTCTCTGACAGACAGTCACACTTCTTGTGTTTATTGCTTGGGTCCCCTACACCTGCAGGACTCTTGCTCGGTCTGCCACGCCTTCAGCCCGAGAGTCCTGCAGGAGCATAGGAACAAGCTCATTTTGAGAGGCTTACTTAAGCCAGAAGGCTCCCCGGCGGCTAAGCCTCCGTTGGGAAAATCCTTAAAGCCTGCCAGACCGTCTGCTCCCTGTTCGGAGCCGTCGCCGAGCGGAGCTCCTGCCTCCTCGTCGGTTCAGGCTGGAACCGATGTCTCAAGACCTCAGTCAGCCCCGATCTTAGTGTCGGAACCTTCTCTGAGCCGAAAACGCTCAAGGTCCCCATCTATAGAGTCTGTCCATTCGGCTCCGAGGTCTTCATTGCTTCAGTCAGAGCGAAGCCATAGGTCCCACTCCTCTCGGTCTTCCAGGCTATCCGATCATGACTTGGAGAGGGTGTTCAGTAGGCTCCTAAAGTCGCAGGCCCTGGCCAAAATTTTGACCAGCTCTTCTCAACAGACTGTGGCTACCCCTGTGTCTTCTGCAGTTCCTCCTCTGACTCTTCAACTGTGTTCGGAGCCGGAGCTCATTGGTGCTCGAATCGTAGGTACATCGGAGCCGATACCACACCTTTCGGCTCCCTCGTCGGCTCTGATCTCTTCGTTGGTTCCGTCCTTGGAGGGATCTGGGCACCAAAACTCCCTCATCGGCTCCGAGGGGGCGAGTGGCATCGGACCCTTGTCCGACCCCGTTCTCCCTCTCAGGGCCTCGGCGCAGGTGAGCTCGGCCCCAACATCGGCCTCGGAGCCTTCCCTCTTGGTGCCGGGAGGGGTTCACATCTCTTCGGAGCGGGGACCCTCTTCTCTGCCTGATAGGGGTGCCTTCGAGGTCATGAGGAGTGTGCTGACTCCTGTGTTGGCTCCACGATCGGCCCCTTCGGCTCCTCCCCCAATGGTGCCTGCATCGGTCTCTGTCCACCCTCCTGACCCCAACCGTGGAGAACAGGCGCTCCAGGTCGCCCCATAGGGCGTATCTTCCTCTTCCTCTTCCGAGGCCTCCCATGATCATTCAGAGGAGCCCCTCAGAAGCGAAAATGTAAGAGGAAACATGTTGACTCCCCCGAGTCAGTCACGTCTGATACCGACTTGGAGGATTCGGAAGGGTCCCTCTCTGAGGATGTCTCCTTTTCAGACATCCTTGAGATCCTTAGGCAGAGTGGGAACTGGACTGCCCTTAACCCTTCCGAGGACGAGTCGGTGTACCTGGACGCGTTTGGTTCTTGCCCTTCCACCTCCTGGGTGTCTCCACCTTTCAACCCGCTCATGGAAGTGGTGGCTCGGAAGGCATGGACAGCCCCGGACACAGTGGAACCAACCCCGCGCAGGCCCACTAAGTTCATCACGGCCCCATCTGACAAACAATTTCTGACAAAAGGGGTCCCTGTTGATGCCATGGTGGTGGCAGCAGCCACTAAGAAGGAGTTGGCTGACCCTTCGGTACCTGTCCACCCACCTAATAAAGAATCTAGGACAATGGACAGGTATGGGAAGCGGATGTTTTCTTCAGCGACCTTTTCCATGCGGTCGCTGAATTATCTGTGCCATTTCACCTGCCTTCAAAGGGATCTTCTCAAGGAACTGGGTGATACCCTTCAGGATCCATCAGCTGGGGGGTCTCAGGATAAGATTAACTCCCAGCTGGCCACCCTTAACTCTATAGTCAACTCCTCCATGCGGCTCATTTCTTATGCAGCCGATGGGGCGAGTAGGGCCACAGGTACAGGCGTGGCTTTGAGGAGACATGCCTGGATGCGGTTATGTAACTTTGCTGACCCCTTTAAGGCATCATTCACCAATACCCCCTTCGATGGTTCGGCTTTGTTTGGACCACAGGTGAAGGATACCCTTACCAGGTGTGAGCAGGAAGGCAAGACTCTCTCTGCCGTGGGAGTCCGTTTTTCTACTCCCTCTAGACCATACCCTAAAGGTCAGAAGAGTGGAAAAATGTGGTTTCGGAAACCTCAGGGAGTCATGTCTGACACACGTGACGAGTTTCCCTCCAGGGGCAGAGGAGGAAACAGTAATAGACTCCACCCAAGGGGCAGAGGGGTTCCGCAAAATCAGGGTAGCAGAGAATCCTTCTCTGACAAACCCTTTCAGCACCCCTGAGGGGCTGCCCGACTGTCCACCTTCGGAGGCAGTCGGGGGAAGATTGTCACTGTACGCAGAAGCCTGGCGAATCCTCACACAAGACAAATGGGTACGGTCTATCATATCCGAGGGTTACAAAATCCCCTTTGTCCACACCCCTACACAAACAAACAGGTCCCTTCCAGATGTTCCACCCGTTCTAAGGGAACAAGCAGTACTAGAAATTTCAAAACTGCTAAAAAAAAGGGCCATCCAGCCAGTGCCAGCAGACCAGCAAGGATCCAGGATTTACTCCAAGTTCTTTTTGAAACCGAAAAAGACAGGGGACTGGAGACCCATTTTGGATTTCAGCAGGTTAAACAAATCTGTTCAAAGAACGAAGTTCCGGATGGTCACACTTCAGTCCATTCTACCTTTTTTGGGTCAGGATAATTGGATGTGCTCCATAGACCTTCAGGATGCATACTACCATATCAAAATGGACAGGCGCTCCAGAAGGTTTCTCCGCTTCTGGCTGGGAGCCAGTCACTATCAGTTCAGAGCCCTGCCCTTTGGTCTCACCACAGCCCCCAGGGTGTTCACCAAATGCATGGCAGTGGTTACGGCTCACCTGAGACGGCGAAGATTCCAGGTGTTTCCATATCTAGACGACTGGCTCCTAACTGCTTCCACCAGGCATCAGCTACTGTGAGCCAGGAATTATACCATCCAAACTTGCTCCGAGCTAGGTATCTCTATAAACTTCGAAAAGTCTGCATTGTCGCCTTGTCAATCTACAACCTTTATAGGCACAAGATTAAATACAAAAGAGCTGTCGGCAAAACTTCCCTTAGAAAGAGTATCAGACATTCGCCGACATGTCCAGACCTTCCTACAGTGCAAGAGAATTCAGGCCAGATTTGTACTGAAAACCTTAGGTCTCATGGCAGCAGGAATCACATTACTTCCCCTGGCTCGTTTTCACATGCGGATCCTTCATTGGATGCTTTTTACCCAATGGTCGTTTCAGCAGCTTCCAATGTCTCACAACATAGTAATCACCCAATCGTGCAAAGACTACCTTTCTTGGTGGATGGTCTCCTCTCAAGTACTTCAAGGCAGACCGTTTGTTCTTCCTCCTCCTGTTGCCACGGTGACAACGGATGCCTCCCTGATCGGGGGGGGGGGCATTTTCAGGGCAGGACTGTCCAGGGTACTTGGCAACCTCTAGAGTACCACCTGCACATAAACGTCTTGGAGATGAGAGTGGTACTTTTAGCATTGCAAGCTCTCCAGGAGACTCTACCCACCGGGACTATTGCAATTCAGACGGACAATATGTCTGTAGTGTGGTACATCAGCAAGCAGGGCGGAACCAGGTCCTATCCCTTATGTCGAGAAGCACTCAGACTCTGGCAGTGGGCGATCTCCTCTCAACGGTTTCTGATAGCAACGCACATCCACGGGAAGTCCAACATCATAGGCTAAGCAGAGCTATTCTCATGCCTCACGAGTGGTCTCTCAATCAGTCAGTAGCGGACAAAATTTTCTGCAGATGGGGTCAACCTTGCTGCGACCTTTTTGCAACCCCTCTCAACAGCAAGTGCAACGACTTCTTCACTCTCTTCCCTCTTCCCGGCCACTCCCCCAGAGACGCTCTAGTTTACGATTGGCCCCGGGGTCTTCTGTATGCATTCCCACCTTTTCTCTTAATTCCCAAACTAATTCAGAAAGTGACCGCATCGGGATCCAGGATGATCCCCATTGCCCCTTTCTGGCCTCGACAAATTTGGTTCCCATTCCTGCATCGTCACCTGCTGGAGCAGCCTTGGAATTTGGACCCAGTGCCAGACCTCTTGGTCCATCAATCAGGCGGGCTGCACCAATCCCTCCAGTCTCTCAACCTCACAGCTTGGTTGCTCCACTTCCAACCTTAGCCAGGCTTCCACATATTTCTCAGCCAGTGTGTGAAATCATCCTTTCTTCACACAAATCTACTACCAGGAAGACTTATGCTAGTAAGTGGAAACGTTTCTCTTTCTGGGCGGAGGCTAGAAATATAGATCCCTTTACAGTTCCTGTCCATCACGTTCTAGATTTTTTGGCAGAACTTTTTCGAGCAGGTTCCTCATCTGCCACCATTAGGGTCCAGTTGGCTGCTATCGCTAATTTCCCCGCTGGCCTGTCAGAAACCAGCATCATGTCCCACAAACTTTGTAAAGCCTTTCTTAAAGGGACTATTTTACTTAGGCCCCCGGTTAAAGAGCCCCCGCCTCCGTGGGATTTAAACCTGATATTAACTTCCTTGATTCTGCTTCCTTTTGAACCCGCAGCCTCCTGTCCCTTAGAATTACTCTCCAGGAAGACTCTCTTCTTAGTAGCCATCACCTCAGCTAGAAGAGTGTCGGAGCTTCAAGCCCTCTGTATTCGTCCTCCTTATCTTGTTTTCCACAAGGATAGTGTTTCACTCAGGACTAATCCTTCCTTTCTACCCAAAATACCTTCTGAGACAAACCTGAATCAGGCTATTGATCTTCCTGTCTTTTTTTCCTAACTATTCGAACAGAGCTGAACAAAAGTTGCACCAATTGGACGTTCACAGGCAATTATGTTTTTATTTGGATAGGACTAAACAAACAAGAAAATCAGACCAACTCTTCCTATCCTATGCTGAGGGCAAGCAGGGCCTGCCAGTTTCTAAAGTAACCTTATCCAGGTGGTTGGCCTCTGTTATTACTTTGATTTATCAACTCAGACATAAGGAACTCCCCACAAAACCAAAACCTCATTCCACCAGAACATTAGCTATGTCGGTAGCTTTTCAAGCAAGACTACCAATGGAATCTATTTGTGCTACAGCCACATGGGCCACTCCTCATACCTTCATTTCACACTATAAGTTGGATATGGCCTCCAGGAGTCGAGCTGATTTTGGTTCCACTGTGCTCAAGAGTCTGTTCCGATGAGCCACCCAGGACTAAGGTGCTAGGGACGCTGTCCCATCCAGCAAGAATGAAGGTGAGATAGACAACTTAACATTAAGAAGTTATGTACCTACCATAACGTTCCATGTTAGTTGTCTTCTTCTCGCCTTCTTTCTTGTGTCCCACCCTCCATCCCCCTAGCCTGGACAGACCGAGAAGAATCCCTTTTGAGGCCTTCTTCCTCTAGTTGACCTTTTTCTAGGTTACATCTTCCTCTGCCTTTAGCACTGTAGGTAATCCTTGTAGTTTGGACAGGTGTCTCCAAAAAAATTGTTTTTCGATGGTGTTAGCTCTGCCAAACGAGATCTGGGTATCTAACACCTAGCATTGTGGGATATGGGGAGGCCTCGAGCCGATAAATAGCTCTCGAGCTTTAGTAGAAGGCTGAGTCGGAGCCGAGGATCAGCTCCAAACCCATCCAGCAAGAAAGAAGGCGAGAAGAACACAACTAACATGGAACGTTATGGTAGGTACATAACTTCATATTATTCCCCAAGGCTCCATCCTTGGGCCACTACGTTTCTCTGTCTTTACTAATAACCTCCACACTTCTACATCCCATGCTGCAGTCATACAGTATGCAGATGATTCCATGCTAATATGTAATGCCTCTTCCATCCAAGAATTACACACACTCACACACAAGCATCCTTCCTATCCGTTGAACCCTGGTTAACTGACCACCAGCTAATTCTGAACCCCAATAAAACTAAATTACTACTATTCAAACCTTCTAAATACAAACATCCTTCTCCTCCTTTTAACATAGTATCCAAAAATAACACCATTATCTCACCTGTTAATCACACCAAACTACTAGGAACAGAGATTGACTGATTGACTGTAACTTGACATTTGACATTCACATTGCCTATACCATAAAAAACTCCACAATAAACTCGGGGCCCTATATAGGAAAAAAACCTTTTTGTCAAAAACGACCAAGGACACACCTTCTCTCCACACTCACATATGCCTCCCCTATTCTCACTAATCTAAGAAAAACTGAAAACACTAAATTAGAAGCATGCTACAATAAAATTGCCAGGTTCCCCACTGACTCACCCTATAGATCACATCATTGTACAGCCCTAAAGCAACTACAATGACTTGAATTCCTCCATCTCGTACTGTATAACCAGCTAGCCCTATCCCATAAGATTCTACATCATCGAGAAAAAAAACCTGCCCTAAATAATATACGCAAGCTACACACCAGAAAAAGAGTCCTACTCTCCAATAACAAAAAACTAGTAGAAGTCTCTAAGGCCTCTAACTCTGCAGGTGAATCCCTATAATCCACCTATATAGCCAGAGTATGGAATTCCCTGCCCACAAGCCTAACAAAGAAAACCTGTACAACTGAATTTAAAAGAGCCCTAAAAGCCCACCTCGCTAGCAACTGGCTGTGCCCCCCATTTTCAAACCAGGGTAACGTGGATTAAGAATGCAAATATTGCATCATCTCCTCCTTAGTCCCTTCAGCAGTGTTAACCACAGAGGATAGTGTATACTAAAACTATTAGTAACCTGTTTTGATCTATATTTGTTGACTTCACCACAAGATTTTTATAATATACGAATACTGTACATCTTTACTTATATAATTATTTCATAAATGTATTAAATGTTTTTGTTTTTACTAATATTGTTACTATTTCATAAATGTACTCTTTGTTCTTATTTGTACTAATATTGTGCTTAAATGTGGAGCTTTTCTCTCTGGGCCTCCACTGAAAATGGGCTGTTTGTCCAGACGGACTTTCCCAGTTATCAAATGTAAAATAAAATAAATAAATAAATGAATAAATAAATAAATGTAAAAATCAATGAAAAGAAGACAAATTAACATTGATCATTGAAATTACTGCACCTAGTGACTGCAGTATCTTATGTACAGAGAGACAGAGTCATAAAATACCAGGATTTGCAGGCAGAAATGAGGGCAGTGTAGAAGAAAGATACCCAGACTGTTCCAATAGAGTATGAGCAATGTTGCTTTTAAAAAAGAGTTTACAATTGTGCTTAGATGTTACCAATACATGTAACTCCATATGAATTGCAGGGGTCATTACTAGAAACATTGCTGGTGCTGGGAAGAGCACTTCTGGCTAACTTCAAAGGTTGAAACAATACAAATTTCATGAACTTAGTCATACTTTGAGTTAGCAATGGGGTCCATTCCCGTCATGGCATTAGAAACCCAAAAGACTTGGAGAAATTAAAAAAGAGACAGTGTCATACAGCACTTGAGTGGATGTGTATCTGTGCATATTTTGAGCATATTAACACCAAATAAGCATTAGGCACGTGTCACTGAAAGTGTGAGTACACTTTTGCAAAGCTTTTATATCTGTGTGTGTGTGTGTTTTTCTTATTCCCATATGTTTAGTAAGGGAATTTTTGTTTGTGTGTTAAAACATGCTTATATTCCACTCCATGCCTATGCACAAATGTTTTCTTCAAATTACTGAGTTGAGCAAAGTGACACTTACTTGGGCAGAAATAACATAGTTACTGTACACAAAAACAGAATTATACTGGTAACATCATGTAAATGTTTGACTGTGAGTGTACAGGCTGTTACACTTTGACTTGAGACATTATAGTGGCCACTAAACAATTTTTTCATATGCATTAATGTCTATTTTATGTGACAAACCCTTTCATCACTGTTAAAATAAATGGAACGTTAATAAAAAATGTACAGACTGTTGTGCTCATATCATCATCATTGCTTATGGAGGGTATATGTTTGTTGAGGGTTTCATACTACAGCATGGACTCAAACGCTTTTGTGCCAAAATCAAAACTCTTGACATGTGTATGTACTTGTCATGCCACAGAGGAAATCATAAAATCTGATGTAATTTCCATTCATTCTGTAACTCAGGGGTTCCCAAAGTGTGCGCCACAGTGCACTGGGGAGCCGCGGCTTCCTCGCAGAGACGTCGCGAACTAATAAGCTTAGCTGCAAAATAAACCACGAGCAGTTCACGGTTTATTTTTCAGCCAAGCTTATAAGTTTGCGGCGAACAAAGTCTAGACCTACACTGTAGCTTTTTAGCAGAACTGGCATCAAGTATACCAGCAGTCCCCAACCACTGGGCCGCGGACCAGTACCGGGCCGTGGAGCACTTGGAACAAGGCCGTCAGGTAAGTGAATGCCTGTATGAGTGTGTGTGTGAGTTAATGCATGCATGAAAGCAAAAGAGTCTGTGGGTGTGGGTGTGTCTGTGTGTGTGTGTGTGTGTGTGTGAAAGAGATTGGGAGAGAGAAAGCGATGGTTGAGTGAATGCAGGAATGAATGAAGAAGTGGCTGTGTGTGTGGTGTGAGATCGGGAGAGTGAAAGCGATGTGTGAATGAATGCAGGAATGAATGAAGAAGTGGCTGTGTGTGTTTGTGTGTGTGTGTAAGATCGAGAGAGTGAGAGTGATGTGTGAATGAATGCAGGAATGAATGAAGAAGTGGCTGTGTGTGTGTGTGTGTGTGAGATCGGGAGAGTGAGAGCAATGTGTGAGTGAATGCAGGTATGAATGAGGAAGTGGCTGTGTGTGTGTATGTGTGGGATCGGGAGAGTGAGAGCAATGTATGAATGAATGCAGGTATGAATGAGGAAGTGACTGTGTGTATGTGTGAGATCGGAAGAGTGAGAGGGATGTATGAATGAATGTGTAAGTGGGTGCATGGCATGTGGATGTTAGATCGGGAGAGTGAGAGCGATGTGTGAATGAATGCGTAAGTGGGTGTGAGGCATGTGGCTGCGACAGACAGTGAGAGCGATGTGTGAATGAATGCAGGTATGAATGAGGAAGTGACTGTCTTTGATTGGGAGAGAGACAGAGCGATTTGCGAGTGAATGCAGGTATGAATGAGGAAGTGACTGTATGTGTGTGTGTGTGTGTGTGTGTGTGTGTGTGTGTGTGTGTGTGTGTGTGTGTGTGTGTGTGATGGGAGGAGAGAGTGAAGAGTGAGAGAGATCCCTGGCAGCAGCATCAATGAGGTCTGTGTAAGTCTGGACCATGCCACTGGACACATACCTTTCACCCTCGTAGATCAAGAAATCTGGACAAAGTCAAAAATAGTGGGGGTACAAAGACACAAAATAGGGACACTTTTAAGTACTGCTCTCAAAAACTTAGAAAGTTGATAGAAATGCAGGTTTTGCATTAGCATGAATTTTCTGAAGGGTATGAAGTATAAAACTCAATTGTATGTCATTATTTTCTGACTTCAGCCTCAATGATCTGCCAGTGATTTACCAGAAAACAATTTTATGAGAAAAAGACCACAAATATGAGGCAAAAATCTGGACATTCTGCAAGAATCGATACAGTTGAGAGGTATGCTGGACAGAGCCAAATAATAGGGACAGATTTTAAATATTGCTCTTATAAACTTAGTTAATAAGGTTGCCATTATGTTTGCTTAACT
Organism: Protopterus annectens; assembly: GCF_019279795.1. Taxonomy (NCBI): domain Eukaryota; kingdom Metazoa; phylum Chordata; order Ceratodontiformes; family Protopteridae; genus Protopterus; species Protopterus annectens. The sequence goes on along the minus strand of NC_056741.1, from coordinate 889,686,301 downwards.
CTCAACCATAGTAGATCAGTGTTATGATGTTAAGCAGAATGTACACTTTTTTTTGATAATTGTCTTTTTATTGTACTTTTGAGCTTTTCTCCCCAGGTCTCCTAGTCCAGTCAGGCAGCCCCGTTAAACAAATGTCAAATAAATAAATAAAATATGCACTTTATGTGAGCCGTGGGGGGGGGGGCCTTGGGAAAACCTGGATTCAGCAAGGGAGCCAAGAATTGAAAACATTTGGGAACCACTGCCGTAACTGATGAGTCTCGGATCTGACCTTGGATCCGGCTCTGCTGCTCTTTCCAGATTCACAGATCCAACTCTCGAACTCCTCCATTTACCCATCATACCCCACCAATCTAGCATACCTCAGATCTCGCTTGCCGCCATATCGCTGAGGTACAGATCCCATTCTGTCGAGCAATCTGGTGTTGTTTTTTTCAGGGTTGTAAGTTTTTTATTGGATTATTCTTACATTTCTTACTTTTCCTTTCATCTCTTCTCCCTTACTTTCTAGTTCTTGGTCCGTCAGGTAGTCCTTTTTATTCTGTATCTGTTAATTTCTTTGGGTACTTGCTTGATTACCATTATTGGTATGCTTGCCTTTCTTTCTGTCCCTCTTAATCCTACCCTTTAGAGGGTATTCCTTTGTACCATTGTTGGTACCTCTTTTCTACTGTTAAAAAAACTTTCTTTCTCCTTTTCTATGTACTTGTTTTTTTGATAATCATGGCAGATAAGCTGACTGGGTTTCAAAAAATACACTTCTGATAGGCATACGATTCCCAGTTCTTATGCCAACTGGAAATGTGTTTACTGCTTGGATGCAGCTCATTTAGATACCAATTGTACCATCTTTGCAGGGAGTTATTCTAGAGCTCTTAGTGACCAAGGAAATAAACTGATGTTGAAGGGTCTTTGTCCTTCTTTGTCTCCTCTTCTATAGCTACTGGGACTCAAACCCCCTCTAAGAGGTCCGAAAAAGTGGAGCCTGAACCAGCTTCGAAGGATAAGGACTCTAGAAAATAGTCTTTGGGACTGTTCAGCTACTTCAGCTCTGACCACTGAGCATCCTTCAAAAATTTCAAAAAAGTCAGATCCGACATCCTCAAAGCCTAAGTCACCTTGGATCAGGATACCCCAATACTCACTGGAGCCAATATTTCCTTGACTTCCTTCTCCCTTTCTCTGAGGAAGTACTCCAGGCTATCATCTATCAGCTCCCCCCTTAGGTCCTCTCAGAGCTTGTCTGAAGCAGAGGTGGATAGGATGATGAGGAAGTTCCTCAGAGCTCAGATCGAGATGGGGGTAATCCTGGCTCTGTCTCCCCTTTCACCTGCGAGCCTGCCCTCCATTGACTCACATTTATTATCTCCTTCTCCAATCCGTCCTGTGGTTTAAGCTCTCAGATGCAAGATCATTGATGGTGTCCCTGTGGGATCTGAAGACAGGTCATTCTGTGACTCAGACCATGTTCCTGAGTTAGCAAGCTACAATCCTTTCAGATCAGGAGGACTTTCGGAGCTCAAGCATCGCCAACGGCTCCAGGGGGTTGGGGTCTACTCTGAAATTATCAGAGTCATCTGTACTTCTAGGTGCTTCAGTGCTGGACAGCTTGAGTCTGACTCCATCCTTGGGAATGGGGCCTGTGGAGATTCAGGGCTCATCGGCACAGGGAACATCAGCTCCGATGCTGCCAGCTTCTGTTTCTCCTAAGCCCTCTGCCTTTGAGATAATGGAGATGGTCTTCTCTTTGCCTAGAGAGTGGACATCCTTGCCTGCTTTGGATCCTATCTTTATTCCAACTAGACAAACAACCGCAAAAAGCAGACTGATGAATAAAATCCAAATAGGTTCCAGGCAGGCAGATTGACTGGACTCCAGATGTAACTTTAAATCAAAATAAGTGTATTTGTATAACGCGCTTTTCGTCCAGTTTGTGCTCCAGACATGGCTATGAGAAAGCAACCTAGACCTTTACTAGTAAAGATGCACTCCTACCAGCAGAATGAGTTGATTCTGACAAAACTGTGGCAGAAGGACAAAGTATTTAAAGCGGGAGACAGCAGAATGTTTCTGGAGAAGGGTTACTCCTTGTACACCAGGCAGAAGAGTAAATTTATTCCAATATTCAGGGAATGTTGAGAAGCAGGCATGAGATTCAAACTGTTGTACCCAGCTATATTCAAAATAGTCTTACCTGGAGGGACAGAATTATTTTTTGATGAAGTACATGCTAAGGAAATAAAAAAGTTTGTCCAACAAAAAGTGAGCTGTGAAACAAAGAGATTCTGCTTCTTGTGTTTCTGGTAATAAAGACCACAGAGAGATACTGTCAATGAAACCTTTTCCAATGTTTCAATGGAAAATGCTGGAGAGAAGGAAGGAAGCATGAAAGTTAACTAGAAGAATTGAGACTATGTTGGAAATGAAGTAGCAAGATCATTTGGAAGATGGAAAAGAACAGGAATAAAACCAATAATTTGGAAACTGAGAAATGTGAGATTACAAAGCAATAATCAGTATTTGTGAAATATGACAGAACTAGAAAATGTGGAAATATTGGACTTTTTTGGACTTTGCTGTACTTGTGGGGGACTCTATAAGTGTACGCCCTACTTCATGTCATTAATATTTGGAAAATATTTAGAGGAGAGAAGAGGAGGGAGAAAGTTAACTGTAAGTAAAACAAAATTTTTCTTAATAGTACTATTTTTATAGTGTATGATTTTCTCTGGATGTTAAGTAATTTTTTTCAGTTGTTTTTAAGTATAATGGGGATACTATAAAGAGGTACTCTTTTTTTTGTTTTTTTTTCTTCCTTCTTTTCTCTTTCTCCTTGTTCAGTTTTAAGAAATGCAGGTACTGCAATGTTAAAAAAGAGATGTCTGGTTAAAAGAACATGAGAAAAGAAAAATCAGTGTGCTTTTTCTCATTTTTGCATGGAGGAATGACTGGGCTAAGGCCCTTAGCTTGATCTAGTAACAAGTTTTAAGAGAAAGCAACTAATGAAAAAATATTGGAGATTATAAGGCCTTTTTTCTTGCAAATAAATGTATGCTTAGTAGCAATTTTGTATCTGGTCCTCATGTCTCCATGGAGACAATCTGATAAAGAGAAATTGGCCACAATCTGATAAAGAGAAATTGGCTAGAAAGGAAAAAGAGAAACTGGCTAGGACATAATGTTCTCTGAAAGCATTGAGGCATTTTCCCAGTTAGGAGAGCCATAAAGATAAGACAAAACTAGACCATGCTTAGTAGAAGCACAGGCTGCACCATTCATCTTACAAGGGTAATCTTTCTTTTAGGTTAACTCAAGTCTGTGAGTATGGCTGTCAGTTTGGGACATTTGCTCCTATTACGAGGGGTAAAAACCTCAATATTTGAAGATGTATGTAGTTTTGTGGGGTATTAAGTTAATAGGTTTGGGGGGTATTGGGTGTTTGGTTGCTTTTTGTTTGAGGGCTTTCAATAAAACAAAAAGTTTTGTAAGATGTGACTTAGGCTCAAATGAGTACAACATGAAACAACTATATAAAAGTTCAACCTGTCAAACAGTGTATGCATATAGCGCAAAAGCTGGAACTAGACATTTAACAAAAAGCTGTTATACATAAAAGGTAGAAATAACTTTTTAATACAATGATGCTTTTTGTAATGTGTTTAAATTTCAAGGGTCTCACAGATAAATACAAAAAAGGAAGAATAATGACCTACATTTAAAAAATGCGGAGTACAAATAGCTATGTTACAGGAAAGAAGTGAACATGTGAATTTGATAAAGAAAGGTTTTCAGGATGGTCATTCACCAGAATGTCTGGGACAAAGGAAAACAGGAGTACTTATATTAATTGCAAGAGAAGCTCCAATAGTGATAAAAGATGATTGAAAACATAATGGTAGATTTGTAGTACTAAGGGGCTATTGGCAAGGGAGGAGGATTAAACTGGCATGTATTTATATTCCATCTAAAACTGGTATAATGGAGCTTAAGAACATTCTGGGAGAAATAATCAGCTTTCAGCAAAGAATATTATTTATAGGTGGCAACTGGAATTTGATTTGCAGCATTGAAGATGTGTCAGGGGGCCCAGAAGGGAAAGTATAACAAAGAAATTTATGAAAATATTTGGCATGGAATATGTGAATTCAGTACTAGGAGTTTGGATTGAATTTACATATTATTTCCCACGATACAAAAACTGGGCTAGGCTAGACAGAATTTGCATTTCACATGAACATGTGATTTAATTGAAGGTCTTGATACACACCCGATAACTATTTCAGATCATGCACAAATAATAACTAAAATAAAAACACAGATTAATGAAATAAGCTTGAGACCCTGCGCTTTCCCACCTATCTGTTGAAAAGAGAAAATTTTAAGGAATGGGTAGTGGAAATTATTCAGGAGCTATTAGAGAATATAGCTAGGGAGTGGGATAAAATTAAAGTGAAGTTTAAAAATAGGGTGGATGTAAAAGAAAGGGAGATATGGTTAATAAGTAACAAGAATTATTTAGATGGACTGACAATATTAAAGTAGTACAGAATAAGTGGATCTCACAGAACAAGAAGAGGAGCAACTGCGGAATGCTAAACAGAAAATATGGGATTACCTCAATAATATGCATGAGCTTAGAAAGATTGCTGTTAAGCAATTTTTTTTTTATAATAACAATAGAGCACAAAAACTTTTAGCACAATGACTCGGGCAACAGAAAGTACAAAGGGCTGTTGCCAAGCTTAGTGTGCTTATAACAAGAAAGGTAACAAGAGATCCTGTAGAGGTATTAGAAATACTTCAGAAATTCTATGAAAGTCTGTATAAAGCAGAGAAATATGGAAATCAAGAAAATGAACAAATGGAAATGTTTATGGAATAATTAAATATGCCAATGTTAGAGACAGATGAGGCTGAATTACTAACAGTATAGGAGCAAATAAGATAAACATTGTGATGTATATCCAATCTACAGGAAAGTCCTCAGGAATAGATGGTATTCCTGTGGAAGTTTGGAAACTTGGAGGGAAAAACTGATAAAGATCTGGAAGGTTTTATTTAACATTATTTTAAGAGGAGTAGAAATAGCAACATACTGGAAGAAAATGGTGGTAGCTGTAATACCTAAAGAGGGTAAAGATCCATCAGATCCAGCTTCATACAAGCCCATTTCAATATTAAACCATGATTATAAAGTGTTTTGTCTATAATGGCTAAAATAGTGGCAAAAGTGATGGCAAATTGACAGATATGGTTCAATGTGGTTTGGTGGAACAGAGGCAAACATTTGACAACATTAACAGAACACTGATAATCCAGTAGGTAGCAGAATGTAAGAAAATACCATTGTTATTGGTGGGTCTTGATGCAGAGAAAGCATTTGACAGAGTAAGCTGGGAGTTTATGAGGAGAGCAATGGAGGCATTTACATTCCCTAATACAATTATAATGTATATTATGAGGATATATGAGGGATCTGAGGTGAAAATTAAAGTGGGTAGGGTCCTCTCTGATAATATATACTTATGCAGAGGAACCAGGCAGGAGTGTCTCTTCCCCTTTGTTATTTGCATTGTATGTAGAACTATTGGCAAAGAAAATAAGGGACTCAGAAATTCAAGGCTGTAATTGGTATGGTAGTCAAAAAAAGCTGTCTGTATTTGCAGATGATATTATTTTATATGTGACAAAACCAGAAAAGCACATTATAATGTTGTGGAACATTTTGAGATAGTTTCAAATCCTTTCAGGATACAAAATTAATGAAGCTAAAACAAAGGCAATAGTGGTAAATTATGTACCTACATACAAATTAGTTCAGCAGTATCTATATTTATGGGGACATGAGTATGGATTAAAATGATTCTGGTGTAGCAGCTAAGGATATGTGGGAAGAGACTAAACAAAAGATAATACAAAAACTGAAAAATTGGAAGCTTTGTTTTATGGATATGGATGGTAAGATACAATCAGTTAAAATGTGTTTAGTCCCTTTAGTCTTATACACAGGTCAGGCATATTTTTATCAACCAGAGGAGAAGGTATGGATGGCACATAATAAAGAGCTGAAAGATTTTATCTGGGAGGGGAAGATGGCAAAAGTCAAGTGCGATAAATAAGTTGATTTTTCTAATAGAACAAGGTATATTTGGGATTCCCCATTTGAAGGGGTATTTTAGAGATGCACAGTTAAGTCTCCTATACGTAGCACAAACAGAAATCCATAATTCTAAGTGGCAAGGGATGATGATGAAACAGGGAGGAAGCTCAAGCAATAGGGAGATACTAGGATTTTGGATGCATGCAGAATATTATATTCATAAAGCAACATAAATTATTATAAGAGCTAAGCCAGCATGGGAATGGAGAAAGGAGATTCTGCCTTTAGGGATGACTGGAATTAGGGATACAGACAATAGGCAAAAAGGGTCTGGAATTTATTGGAGAAAACTGGCAAAGGCACCAAGGTATTTGGAGCAAATAACTAGAGAGGGAAAGGTAATAGAATGGGAAGACACCAAGAATTTATTTGGACTACAGTTTAGAGATTGCCTTCCATATAAAGGATTGATATCTGAGTATAGGCAAAGAGAAAGAAATGGGGGGGGGGGTCCTAAACAAAACAAAACAAAAACAGCACTGGTAGAGTTTTTAGTAGAATCCATAACAGAAGCTGCCGTTAAAAAAGGAATAATTAGTAGAGCATATAAAATATTGCATGATAATTATAAGAATCAATCAAAGGAGGTTTGAAAGGATTGTGAAGAGAGATTGGATAAGTAATTCACAAAGAAACAATGGGGGATATATGTATGCCTCCCAAAGATGAAACAAAAATCTAGAAGATTTAGGATTTTTGCTTGGAAATGTTTGCATAGATATTTTCATACCCCAAGTAGACTCCAGAATTTTTTTTCCTCAGGTAGACAGCAAATGTTGGAGGTGTAATGGGGAAGAAAGAGGTGATTGGGAACATATTTTCTTGGAGTGTATTGAGGTGGAAGAGTTTACAGATTCCCTGCAGACTACCCTGTCAGAGATACTGGGTGAACAAATTGGTGTAACTAGGGAAATGCTTTTTCTGTGCTATGATACAGAATCGGAATTGCGTAGACATAGTAAGGACTTGCTGAGTTTAATTATGGTGGCTGCCAGTTACTAGAAAATGGAAATTAGAGACTATATCAACTGCACTAGAATTAGTTAATATATTAACAGAGGTAAAAAACAACTAGAAATGTGGTCTTTAAAAAAAGAGTAGGAGCAATTTGCACAGGAAAACATGTGAATTATGGGAACAGTACATACAGGGGAGGAATGAGGTCTAAAAGAAGGCAGGACTTGAATGAGCTATGTAATGTTTGACTGACAATGACTAGGTAGATTATAAATGATGTAGAATGTTTGCAGCTTGGATTATGTTGCAACCAGGATTACGTCAATATGGTTTGTAATGTAAATGATTGCAGCTGAGATTGTCAGTATGGTTTGTTTTCATTTATATAAATGTATGATTTGTCTATGTCATAAGTGATAATAAAGATGTTTCTTGTTTAAAAAAGAGAATAGATAGTGAGATATTTAGAAAAGGGTAAGAGTAAATTACATTTAAAAATGGAAATTGTGGGAACAATACATGCAGAAAAATGTTTTGTAGGAAGAATGAAGTTTAAGATAGGACAGAAATTAAAGAAATTATGTAATGTTCCTTTGTATGATATATAACAATATATGTAATGTATAATATTTGTAAATGTGAACTTGTTAATATCGTTTGTTTGCTTTTGTATAAATGTAGGTTTGCATATGTCACAAGTGATAATTGAATAAAGGTGTTTAAAAAAATTATTCCTTACATACCAATCCATCTTTTTACCTAAAGTGACTTCTGAGTCTAACTTTAATCAAGTCATTAACTTCCTGATTTTCTTTCCAAATTTTTTAATAAAGGTGACTACATGCGCCCATCTTTTCAATGTGCACAGGCAATTTTAATTTTATCTCCATCAGAACAAAGATTTCAGGAAAAATGACAAATAGTTTGTAACCTTTTCACTGAACAGATTGGGCATGGCAGTTTCCAAAGTGTCCTTAGCCAGATGGTTAACTGATTGGATATCATTTGTCTATAGCCAAAGAGGGTTGTCTTTGCCTAAGCCCCATTGAGCCCATTCCATGAGGTCTATGGCCACTTCTGTAGCTTTTTGGTCAAGAACAGGAATAGATTATATTTGTGTCACTGCCACTTGGTCCAATGCTTATGCCTTTATGTGCATTACAAGTTGGATTTGGTTTCTGGGAACAGAGCTGCCATTGGCTCTGCAGTACTCTGAAATATCCTTCCATGAGGGCCACCCAAGGTTCATCTAGCTGGGGACTCTGTCCGTCATTTGAGGAATGAGTGAAAATAACAGCATTGGATACAAAAGTTAGCTACTCACCATATCAGTGCATCTGTGTTGTTCATTTTCATTCTTAATTTCCTGCCCTCCTATATCCCTTCCCTTTCCCTTTCTTTTTGGAGAGGCCTAAGGGATACTGCTTTGGGAACTACTGTTCCTTGTTTGAGCTCCAGTTTTATCAGTATTATCTATGACTTATAGAGTCCTTATAGTATCAGCTATGTATTATTGGGGGTAGCAAACTCGATTCGAGGTATGCTAGGTTAGTGGGGCATTATGGGTAAAGGTAGGAGTTCAAGAGTTGGATCCATGATTCTGGAAAAACTGGCCAAGCTGGATCTGAGGTAGGAGCCGAGGCCCATCAGTTGAGGAAGAATGAAAATGGACAACACAGATGCATTGTTGTGGTGAGTACATAATTTTTGTTTAGCTATCATTGATCACTCATCTGAAGTGATACCAGGATGAATGTGTTGGACTGGAAATAATATGTACCAAGTAATATGGCTGTAAGGTGATTCAAAGTAGTGAAAGGATAACAGTGAGACATGGAATTGTATACTGTTAAATTGAGGGCATCTTTTTATAGCAGGTATTTGTTTAGTAGTGGTGTAAAAAATAAGTATTCTAAAATGATTGCATGTATATCTGCAAGGGAAAACATTACAATATTAGCTTATATGAGGATTCACACCATGCCCCTATTGCACTGCAATAAAGAATACACATCATTAACATTATGAGTTATTAAGGAACTTACGAGAAAAAGAAAGGGCATCTTCTGAGTTCAAATTTGTCCATGTCCCATATGCAAACTGACAGTTACAGATGCTGTGCTTGTTTGCACAAGCCATTGCTATGTATGTGCACATGCATAGGCATTTTCTGAGTTTTTGCTTCGGGCATGAATTATCTGAAGAGGCACTGATGACCAGTGACCATGTTCAGTGCCAACTGTTGCACAATGTTTAAACATGAACACAGACAAAAATTTTTTTTTTTATAATTCACTTAGGTGTGCATGTCTAATATGCTTCTGAAACATTTGCTAATAGATAAATGCTACAACTGTGAATGACTGTATGATGTCCGTGATGAAGGGGTGTCACTTTCACGGACAAGTATCAATGCCCAT
>NC_056741.1:889266764-889291764 GCF_019279795.1 Protopterus annectens | reverse complement strand
CCTTATAAAAAGACAAAAAGAAAAAAGTACCCTAACGGGTTTAAGCGGGGAGGGGGCACCCCCTGCTACTTAAATATACGAACTCAGAGACCGCACTACATTGCAGTAAATGGAAATCTCCCCTTACTGAGATTTCCGTTTACACACTCGAGATTCTGAGCGTTCGATATTCTCGTGTCGACAATGTCAGATTCAACATCGTCGGCTTTCGAGAATATAATATAGACCTATATAATAGATATATATATATATATATATATATGTATAGATACATATAGGATTTTTGTTTAATGGAAGTCCTGTGAAAATTACTGTAATGAGAAGAAAGCAACAGTCCTACAGAAATAGGCAGAGTGTAGAAATATGTCCTATTACTGCTAAAACATGTTTGTAGCAAGAGGGCTTTGAATTTGAAACTACAAACAAGAAGAGTCCAAGCTTCATACTAGTTAAGATTACTGCATACTTAGTCATAAGGTGACAACACATTTTCTTCTTCTGGCTTTTCCCGGTTAGAGGTCGCCACAGTGAATCACCTGTCCGCTCAGGATTGGCAGTGGAGTTTTACGGTGTTGGTTTGCCAGCCCGGCACCAAACTTTCCACGGAAGGCAAACACACACACGCACACTCATGCCTAGGGCCAATTTAGAGTGTCCAATCCACCTACAGCATGTCTTTGGGATGTGGGAGGAAACCGGAGCACCCGGAAAAAACCCACGCAACCACAAGGAGGACATGCAGAATCCACACAAAAGGCACACCAGCTGAGGATCGAACCAGAAAACCTCTTGCTGTGAGGTGACAACGCTAACCACTGCACCACCGTGGCCGCCCTATAAGGTGATACCACATCACACAATATCTAATCACTTTTCATCTGTATTCACAAAAATCAACAACTTTCATTACCTGCTGTTCAGAAAAATATCTGCCTCCATGGGATAAAACATTTGTCACTAAAAATTATAACATCAAAGCAACACAAACAAGCTTCTAACTTTCCCCATCCAGCATGCCTTTCAGTCTTATCAACACATCTGTTGGTATGAGACAGAGTGTAATACGTAGAGTAACTGTACAGTGCTGTCAGTGGTGTTTGTTTCAGAGGTGAATGAAGCTGAGAAATTTACAGTCGCAGAGTTATGCAAGCAATAGAGCTCCATTCTTAACACATTCCATTTGTCCACATGACAATGGACATTGGATGCAGTGATGTACATCTGCAACTTATATGTGCAGGGTTGCCGCACAGACACACACACACACACACACACACACACACACACACACACACACACACACACACACACACACACACACTCACACATGCAGACTATTTCCTTACAGGTCGTGTTACAGTACTGAGCAATCACAATTGACTTACCATGTATTTTCCTCTACCACTTCCCTTGCCCTGCAGCACAATTATATATTTAATCAATCATGGTCATGGCTCTAGTGATGTCATCATGTTCAGCGTCAGGGCCATGAGTGCTGGCAGATGATGTGATGGCTTATGAAGGGAAGCAAATATAAACAAGCTGTGGATTTCATGGCACCCTACTATTTTAAGAGGGCATTGTCGATCTTTTAGTAAATACTAAACAATGGAGAAGTATGATGGATTATTGATCTGCAGCCTTTATAATATTGCCATATCCCTTGTGCTTCCTAGGATGGTGTCAGTGTTTTAGCGACCATTGAACTGCACTTTTTGTTTGTGTATTGGCAGATGTTATTGTTTTCCCTTTTTTAATATGCACTGCCTAATTTTTGGCTTGGTCAGCTGACTAACTTTTACATCTGTGCATTGCTGTAATGTTACTCTTTTGATATATAATATATATTTGGTTAATTGTATAATAACGTCATACTTTGTTTAAGTGGCTAATTATGTGGTTTGTACTAGTGAGGTTATCCTGAATTCTTCCCTTATGGTAATGTGGTAATTGTTTACTCCATTATATTTTTTCCATGAGCATACAGTCATCATTTTATCATGTTCAGTAGTTATTATTAAAGTTGGTATATAGTTCTAAAGCTGAGACTGTTAACTCTTTACTGATCTCCATCATTATAATTTAACACTCTTTCTATTTTCAGATTATTTTGTTTGTCAATGGTCTAGTATAGTTGAGAATCATAGTGTGGGACCAGGAAGGGCATTCAGCTTGTTTACCCCTATCTAAATATGGGAGTCCTAACTATCATTACCTACAGCCACCACAGGACAGAACCACATATGTAGAGGGACGCTCACTGTCTCATAGAGGTACCTACAGAGCTCATGTTCTCTCATCAGATTTTTGATGTGATCTGTTTTTCTTGATTCCTTCTAGGGATTGATTGTTTACATCAGGTCTGGCAAGTAACAAGCTGGACTAAGTGTCTGGTGTGCTCCATTACAACTAAGACATAGCTTGGTGATCTCATTTCATACCTGCAAATGTTCTTCATTAGATCACTGTTGCAGCAGCCATTACAATATGGGACATATTCTGCCAAAGGTAATGTATGTCTGGCCATTATAATATGGGACATTTCTTGCCAGAGATGCTTTATGTCTGGCCAATCTACACAACTTCATTTTCCTTCCTTGCACTCCATATGTCTGCCCTTAGCATGAGAGGATATGCAGCATAAGATGGACATATGTTCATGCCAAAACTTAGAACTTTCTTGTCCAAAATAGGGAGTCTGATGTCGAAAGGTCTCAATAAAATAGTGTCAGAAGAACAAAGAGAGAGAAGGATACTCCACCTTGGACAGGGAGGTACATATAATAGGGAAGAAGGGAGGGAGCTAGTACTGCAACAGTGATCTATTTGAGCATCTACTGATGTTAAGTTGTCATTCTCGCCTTCATTCTTGCTGGATGGGTTCGGAGCCGATCCTCGGCTCCGACTCGGCCTATATTATAGCTCGAGAGCTATTTTTTACCGGCTCGAGGCAGCCCTATATCCCACAATACCATGCGCTAACTCCCCAGATCTCATTTGCCGCTTCACTGCGAGGTTGCCTTTTTTTTTGCCGGCTCAGGTCAGTAAAAGAAATTTCAGCAAATTCTTCCTAAACTTGAGGTTAGTTTTTTTTTAGATTAGTTCCTTATCGATTTTGTTTTACCTAATTACTTATTAGTAATTTTTCGTTAAGCCCTACCCACCCCTTGAGTTAATTTTTATAATCGGGCCTACAGGCTTTAGTTTTTGTTTACTCTCCCCCTTATTGTGTGTGTGAGTTGTTGTTTTAGTCAGCCCCTTTAACTCCCCCTTGTGTGAAAGTCGAGTGAGTGTGTGTGCTGACTGTGTTACTGTCTTTAGGGTAACAATGTCCAAAGACGCTAAGGTCTCGGGATTCAAGAAGTGTGACTCGTGCTGTCAGAAAATGTCTCTGACAGACGGTCACACTTCTTGCGTCTACTACTTGGGACCTTTGCACCTGCAGGACTCTTGTTCCGTCTGCCACGGATTTAGTTCAAGAGTCCTGCAGGAGCGTCGTAATAAGCTTATTTTGAGGGGCTTATTGAAGCCCGATGACTCCCCGTCCAAGTCTGGCTCGGGGAAGTCGTCTAAGCCCGCCAAGCCCTCGGCTCCAGTTTCTGAGTCGAGGGCTGGCAAAACTGAGATTGCTCCGACATTGGCTCCAGTCGGAGCCGATGCGAGCAAGATCGTACCCACTCCGAAACCTGTATCGGAGCTGACATCAGCACGCAAGCGCTCTAGATCTCCTTCATTAGAGTCCGTCCGATCAGCTCCAAGATCACCCCTTCTATCGGAGCGGAGTCATAGGACTCATTCCTCCAGGTCATCTAGGCTTTCCAACCACGATATCGAGAGGGTGGTTAGTAGGCTCATAAAATCTCAGGCACTGGCCCAAATGCTCCAAAGCCCATCTCACCAGACTGTGGCTCCCTCGGTGCCACCTTCGATTCCTCCTCCGACTCTCCAGTCGAGTTCGGAGCCGGAGTTTGTCGGAACCGTAACCTTGCCCACATCGGAGCCAATACTTTCACCTTTGGCTCCGGCGTCGTCGACTCCGACTTCTTCATTGGTACCGTCCGTGGAGAAGCCCGGGCGCCGAGACTCCATCGGCTACGAGGGGGCGAGTGGCATCGGACCCTTGTCCGACCCCGCTCTCCATCTCGGAGCATCGACTCTGGTTAGTTCGGCCCCGACATCATTCTCGAAGCCTTCTCTGTCAGTGCCGGGGGCGGTTCTGGTGTCTTCGGAGCAGGGACTGTCTTCGGTGCCTGATAGGGGGGCTTTCGAGGTGATGAGGAGCGTGCTGGATCCAGTGTCTGTTCCAAGGCTGGGTTCTTCAGCTCCTCCCTTTACAGTGCCTGTTACAGTCTCTGGCCACCCTCTTGCAACTGATAGCAGAGATCCAACACATAGGGTACCCACTTTGGGTGTCTCATCCTCCTCCGAGGCCTCTCCTGAAGCTTCAGGAGAGCCACCTAGGAAAAGAAAGTGCAAGAGGAAGCATGTAGACTCCCCTGAGTCCCTAACCTTGGACACCGACTTGGATGAGTCGGAGGGCTCCCCCAGATCCCCCTCTGAAGATGTCTCCTTTTCAGACATACTAGAGATCCTGAAACAGAAGGGGAATTGGTCCACACTCAAACCCTCCGAGGACGAGTCAGTTTACCTTGATGCCTTTGGATCTCGCCCTTCCACCTCCTGGGTGTCCCCCCTTTCGATCCACTGATGGAAGTGGTGGCCAGAAAGGCGTGGGCAGCTCCTGACTCCATGGAACCTACCCCTAGGAGGCCTTCAAAATTTATTTCTGCTCCGGTGGACAAGCCATTTCTCACCAAAGGTGTCTCGGTAGATGCTATGGTGGTAGCAGCCACCACTAAGAAGGAATTAGCTGATCCTTCTGTACCTGTTCATCCTCCTAACAAAGAGTCCAGGACCATGGACAGGTACGGTAAGTGGACATTTGCTTCAGCGACCTTTGCTATGCGATTGCTGAACTATTTATGTCATTTCACCCGCCTTCAGAGAGATTTGCTCAAACAACTGAGTGAAACTGTACAGGATCCTTCTGCTGCGGGGTATCAGGACAAGATTAACTCCCAGCTGGCTACCCTGAATTCCATTGCCAATTCCTCCATGCGGCTTATCTCTTATGCAGCCAATGGAGCGAGTAGGGCCGCAGGCACAGGTGTTGCGTTGAGACGTCATGCCTGGATGCGACTCTGTAATTTTGCTGATCCCTTCAAGGCATCCTTCACCAACACCCCCTTTGATGGTTCAGAATTGTTTGGACCTCAGGTGAAGAATACCCTCACCAGGTGCGAGCAAGATATCTCTGTCGTGGGAGTCCACTTTTCCACACCATCTAGACCATACCCCAAAGGTCAGAGGGGTGGAAAGATGTGGTTCCGTAAACCACAGGGAGTCGCGCCTGCCGCACGTGGTGAAATTCCCCCTAGAGGCAGGGGGGGGACAACAGTAGATGCCGCCCCAGTGGCAGAGGGGGTCCACAGAACCAGGGTTCCAGGGAGTCCTTCCCTGACCAACCCTTTCAGCATCCCCGAGAAGCTGCCCGACTGTCCACCTTCGGAGGCAGTCGGGGGAAGATTGTCTCTTTACCCGGAAGCCTGGCAATCCCTCTCTCAAGACAATTAGGTACAGTTGATCATATCCGAGGGGTACAAAATCCTCTTCATTTCCCGTCTAAACCAATTGCCAAGACCCCTCCCAGACGTACCACCTGGACAAAAGAGTCAGGCACAGCTGGAAATAGAAAAGCTGTTAAAAAAAAGAGTCATCCAGGCAGTCCCAGCAGACCAGCTAGGATCCGGAATCCACTCCATGTTCTTTTTGGTACCAAAAAAGACAGGAGACTGGTGAACCATTTTGGATCTCAGCAGACTGAACAAATCTGTGCAGAAGACAAAATTTCGGATGGTAACGCTGCAGTCCATTCTGCCCTTCTTGGGCAGAGACAACTGGATGTGCTCATTGACCTACAGGATGCGTACTATCACATAAAGATGCACAGGCGCTCCAGGAGGTTTCTCCGCTTTCGGCTGGGAGCCAGTCATTACCAATGCAGAGCCCTGCCCTTTGGTCTCACCACAGCCCCCCAGGTGTTCACCAAATGTTTGGCAGTGGTCACGGCTCACCTGAGACAAAAAAGGATTTAGCATTACCAAGCAGCATCTTATCATAACCAGGGATTACACCATTCACATTTGCAACAGGTTAGGTATTTCCATAAATTTTGCAAAATCCTTCTTGTCACCTTGTCAATGTATAAACTTTATAGGCACCGTGTTAAACACCACAGAAATGTCTGCAACTTTAACACCTCAGAGAGTGATAGATATACGGCGAAATGTCCACCTTCTGATTCAGTCCAACAAAGTTCAAGTCAAGTTAGTACTGAAAACATTGGGCCTCATGGCAGCGGCGATTCCCCTTCTTCCCTTAGCCCGCTTCCACATGAGAATTCTTCAGTGGATGCTTTTCTCTCAGTGGTCCTACCAACAACTTCCTATGACTCACAACATCTTGATAACCCCGACTTGCAAGAAACACCTCACCTGGTGGATGGTCTCCCCTCAACTTCTTCAGGGCAGACCCTTTGTTCTCCCCCCTCCAGTCGCCACGGTGACAACGGATGCCTCCCTGATCGGGTGGGGGGGGGCATTATCAGGGCAGGACTGTCCAGGGCACGTGGCAACAATTAGAATGCCACCTGCACATAAATGTCCTAGAGATGAGAGCAGTGCTTTTATCATTGCGAGCCCTTCAGGACTCTCTTCCCACGGGCACTATAGCAGTTCAAACGGACAATATGTCCGTAGTGTGGTACATAAACAAGCAGGGCGGAACAAAGTCCTATCCCCTATGTCGAGAAGCACTCAGACTTTGGCAGTGGGTGATCTCCTCTCAATGGTTTCTGATAGCAACACACATCCCTGGGAGATCTAACGTCATAGCGGACAGATTGAGCAGAACAATCCTCATGCCTCACAAGTGGTCTCTAAATCAAGTGGTAGCAGAGAGAATTTTCAAGAAGTGGGGCCAGCCTTGCTGCGACCTTTTTGCAACACCTCAAAACAGCAAGTGCCTCGACTTCTTCACTCTCTTCCCCCTACCAGGCCACCCCCCCCCCCAGAGACGCTCTAGTTCACGATTGGCCTTGGGGTCTTCTATACGCTTTTCCGTTGATCCCAAAGTTAATTCAGAAAGCAACCGCATTGAGATCCAAAATGATCCTCATTGCTCCTTACTGGCCTCGACAAGTATGGTTTCTGTTCCTGCACCGATACCTTCTTGAACAGCCCTGGCATCTGGAACCATTTCCAGATCTTTTGACCCATCTGACGGGCAAGCTGCACCAGTCTCTTCAGTCCCTCAACCTCACAGCTTGGTTGCTCCACTTCCAACCATAACCAGGCTTCCCTTCATTTCTCTTCCTGTCCGTGACATTATTCTTGCCTCCCATAAGTCTAATACCAGGAAGACTTATGCGAGCAAATGGAAGCGTTTTTCTTTCTGGGCACAAGCTAGGTCCTTAGACACTTTTAATACTCCAATTCACAAAGTTCTTGATTTTCTGGCAGAGCTTTTTCATGCAGGTTCATCGGCAGCCACTATCAGAGTTCAACTAGCGGCCATTGCCAATTTCCATGTAGGACTTTTGGAAACCAGTATTATGTCCCATAAACTCTGTAAAGCTTTCCTCAAGGGCATTTTCTTACTCAGACCTCCCATTAAGGATCCTCCTCCACAATGGGACCTGAATTTAGTGTTATTTTCACTAATTCTTCCTCCCTTTGAGCCTGCAGCTTCTTGTTCCCTCAAGCTCCTCTCTTGGAAGACTCTGTTTTTGGTGACTATAACTTCTGCCAGCAGAGTGTCGGAGCTTCAAGCCTTGTCTACCCGTTCCCCTTATTTGGTCCTTCATAAAGACAGAGTAGCTCTCAGAACAAACCCTTCCTTTCTACCTAAAGTTTCTTCTGAATCAAATCTGAATCACACTATTCACTTGCCGGTTTTCTTCCCAAATTATTCAAACCGGGCTGAACAGAAACTACATTCCTTGGATGTTCATCGCCAATTGCGGTATTATCTAGACAGAACAAAACAATTCAGGAAGTCAGAACAGCTCTTCCTTTCTTATGCTGACGAGAGGAAAGGACTTCCAGTTTCAAAGGTAACCCTTTCCAGATGGTTAGCTTCCATCATTACCTTTGTCTACGAGTCGAGACATAAACAACTTCCTTCAAAACCTAAAGCTCATTCAACCAGGGCGCTATCAACTTTAACAGCCTTTCAAGCAAGGTTACCTTTAGATGCCATTTGTGCAGCAGCTACTTGGGCTTCTCAACATACCTTTATTACTCATTACAAACTGGATATAGCCTCCAGAAATAGAGCTGACTTTGGTTCCACTGTACTCAGGAGTCTGTTCCATTGAGCCACCCAGGACCAAGGTGCTAGGGACGCTGTCCCATTCAGCAAGAATGAAGGCGAGAATGACAACTTAACATTAAGAGGTTATGTACCTACCATAATGTTCCATGTTAGTTGTCTTCTTCTCGCCTTCTTTCTTGCGTCCCTCCCTCCTGCCCCCTAGCCTAGACAGACTTGAAGGTTCTGAGATCCTTCTATTTCATGATGTTGCCCCTTTTTCCAAGGTTCCCATATCATGACTACTATTGCCAGGGAGACTGTTTATATATATATATATATATATATATATATATATATATATATATATATATATTGTTTTTTTGTTGGTAACAAAAAATTCTATGCTATGTGTTAGCTGCCAAACGAGATCTGGGGAGTTAGCGCATGGTATTGTGGGATATAGGGCTGCCTCGAGCCAGTAAAAAAATAGCTCTCGAGCTATAGTATAGGCCGAGTCGGAGCCGAGGATCGGCTCCGAACCCATCCAGCAAGAAAGAAGGCGAGAAGAAGACAACTAACATGGAACGTTATGGTAGGTACATAACTTCTTATTATGGTAAGTAAACTACACAGCTGTTCTATGTTGTTCATTAGATCACTTCTGCAGTAGACATTACAATGTGGGATGATTGTCAAAGCATAGGAAGAAAGGATGGATGGAGGAGGGTCTGAATCCATGAATGTGAAGTTGTTCTATCTCGCCGTTTTGTTCTTACATGTGGGGTTCGGAGCCGATCCCTCAGCTCCGAGTCGG
This sequence comes from Protopterus annectens, assembly GCF_019279795.1. Taxonomy (NCBI): domain Eukaryota; kingdom Metazoa; phylum Chordata; order Ceratodontiformes; family Protopteridae; genus Protopterus; species Protopterus annectens. Next base: position 889,282,577 of record NC_056741.1, on the reverse strand, counting down.
CCGCTTTTAAAACTCAGACTCTCAGAGAAGCTCGAGACCAAGTGTATATCCCATGATGCTCTACTGAAAATCACAGGATCTAGTTTGCCACTGCAACGGATCTACAGCTCGTCGGAGGAAGCTCGGGCCAGTAACTTATTTTTTCTATATTTATAGAAGATTTTTCTGAATAATAGTATCTTATATTGTTAAAATAGAAGTGATATTCTACAGTATTAGGCTATAGCCTGTTTGTTTATCTCTAGTTAAATTTTTTGAAGTTTTTCTCTTCAGGTCTTTTTAGGCCTCTCTTATCTGTTTGGGCGTGGCAGGGCTCTGTCAGCTCTTGTGTGTGTTTGTGTGCTCTCTTTTCTTCCTTCATTATATAATCTTAGGTATTTATATATATATATATATATATATATATATATATATATATATATTGACATATATCCTATAAAAAGCTTAGTTCTTAGTTAAATAAATATTGTAGTTAATATTTAGATAGATAACTGTTGTGTTTTTGCTATTATATTGAGAATTCAGGGACCTGAATTTATATTGTTAATAGGTCAGAAAAACAAAAGTCAGGATTCAAAAGGTGTGAGTGTGGTCAAAAAATGTCTGTTACAGGCAACCACTCCACCTGCGTGTACTGTTTGGGTTCTGTTCACCTACAAGAGGTGTTTTCTATCTGCCACTCTTTTAGCGCCAGGGTTCTCTTGGAAAGGCACAGGAAGCTGGTAGATAGGGGACTTCTGAAGCCTGAATTTCAGGCTACTTTAGACAAGGCCGACCTCTCTTCCAAGGCTTCGAAGGGGATGAAGTCTTCCAAGGGATCCTCGGAGCCCAAGTCATCGGCTCCGAGTTCCTCTGGAATGGTTCGTGCATCGGCTCCACAGCCCTTGGAGCCGTGTATTGATCCTTTACCTCAGAGCCCAGTTGTGGATCTGATATTGGAGACTCCTCAGTCTCCAGTTCTTCAATCGGTACCATCTTCGGCTCCTTCGACCCATCCCTCGACACATTCTTTGAGGCTTTCTGATGTGGACCTGGACCGAGTGGTTAAGAGGCTCTTAGAGAACCCGGCCCTGGCCAAAATGCTGTCCGCTTTGAGCCACTCGGCTTCGAAGCCTGAAACCCCAGCCTTAATTTCTTCCCCTCCTCCTCCAAAGCCAATCGAGCTCTCGGAGCTGGGGCAGACGGAACCGATGTTGTTAGAGCCCTTGTAGCCGAGGTTTGATCCACTTCCCTCGGCTCCATCGACCTTGATCTCCTCGGTTCCGACCGGGGAGTCTCGGGGCCGACAGTCCCTCACTGGCTCCGGGGTGGAGAGTCGAACCGATACCTCAGTTCTGACCCTTCCCCTCGGGGCTTCGGTGCAGGTGGCTTCGGCTCCGTCCTCTGGATTGGAGCGGGGGGTCTTGGGTCGAGGAGAGCTGCCGGCCTCTTCGGAGCCGACAGACTTCTCGGACTGAGATTCTGGTACCTTCGATGCCTTGAGGAAGGTCATGTCTGCTAAGACCACTACCTCCTCGGATCTATCTTCCCCTCCCCCTTAAGGGCCTCGTTCTACCTCTTCCCCACAATTCCCCACCAAGCGTCGAGAACCAGGGCCTCAGGTATCCCCATTGGGTGGCCCCTCCTCTACAGGGACTTCACCGGACGCTCCCACCGATGAATTAGCTAGGAAGAGACTATGCAAGAGGAGGCACTTGGATTCCCCATAGGAATCCCTGACATCGGATACCGACTTGGAGGAATCAGAAGGGTCCCCACGATCCCCCTTGGAGGATGTTTCATTTGCAGACATATTGGAGATCTTAAGACAGAGGGGTGATTGGCAGTCCCTTGCCCCTACTGAGGACGAGTCGGTCCTCCTGAAGGCCTTTGGATCTCAACCATCCACCTCCTGGGTTACCCCGCCCTTCGATGAATTGATGGAGCTGGTTGCTCGAAGGGCGTGGGAGTCCCCTGACTCAGTGGAACCGGTCCCTTGGAGGCCCAACAAGTTTATTACTTCCCCTACTGACAAGGCTTTTCTTACCAAGGGAGTCCCGGTTGATGCCATGGTAGTGGTGGCAGCCACCAAGAAAGAGATGTCAGAAACCTCTTCTTCTGTCCATCCTCCTAATAGGGATTCTAGGACGATGGACAGGTATGGGAAACGCATATTTAGTTCTGCGGCATTTTCCATGAGATCGCTCAACTACCTGACCCATTATACCCGTCTTCAACAAGATCTCCTTAAAGAGCTGGGAGATACTCTCCAGGGTAACACAGCTGATGCAGTTTCTGAGAAGGTGACTGCATAGCTCAACACCCTCAATTCGATAGTGAACTCATCCATGCGACTCATTTCTTATGCTGCCGATGGATTGAGTAGGGTGGCAGGCTCAGCGATAGCTCTTCGGAGACAGTCCTGGATGCGCCTTTGCTCCTTTGTGGAAGCCTTCAAATCTTCCTTCGTCAATACCCCATTCGATGGTTCCGCCTTGTTCGGGCCCAAAGTTAAGTAGACACTTACGAGGTGTGAACAAGAAGGAAAGACTCTGTCTGCTGTAGGAGTCCGTTTTTCCACTCCAACTAGATCGTACCCCAGGGGGCCAGTTATTACCAATTCAGAGCCCTGCCCTTTGGTCTCACCACAGCCCCCAGAGTGTTCACCAAATGTATGGCAGTGGTCATGGCTCACTTGAGACGTTTGGGATTCCGGGTGTTTCCATATCTGGACAACTGGCTCCTCACCGCCACCTCCAGGCATCAACTAATCCAAGCAAGAGACTACACCATAAACCTTTGTTCCCAGTTGGGCATAACCTTAAACTTCGAAAAATCTGCGTTATCGCTCTCGCAGCATATTACATTTATAGGAGCAGAACTGGACACCATCAATTCAAGGATCAGGTTGCCTCAAGCAAGAATCGTATCTCTAAAAAGTCAGTTGTCCGGTCTGTTGGTCCAGAACAAAGCTCCTGCGTCCCAGATACTGCAGCTATTAGGCACAATGACAGCCACACTGATAGCAGTCCCGTTAGGGCGCATGCACATGCGGATACTCCAGTGGCTACTCTTCGCACAATGGTCTTACCAACGACTGCCCATGTCATACGAGATTCGGTTAATGAATCTTTGCAAGAAGGATCTCAATTGGTGGTTGAATAGCGACCAAGTAATAATCGGACATCCCTTTGTTCTTCCCCAACCCACAGCCACTGTGACCACGGATGCTTCCCTGATAGGGTGGGGGGGGCTATTTCAGGGAAAGACTGTCCAAGGCACTTGGTCAAACATGGAATCACATTTGCATATAAATGTCCTAGAGCTGAGAGCGGTGTTCCTGACGTTGCAACACTTTCACGACTCTCTTCCTCCAGGTACAATTGCTATCCAGACAGACAACATGTCGGTAGTCTGGTACATCAACAAGCAAGGGGGAACCAGATCGTATCCCTTATGCCGAGAGGCCCTAAGAATTTGGCAATGGTCTGTATCCACCGGATGCTTTCTGATAGCAACGCACATCCTGGGGTCATCCAACGGGATGGCAGACGAGCTAAGCAGGGCCATGCTGTTGCCTCACGAGTGGTCTCTCAAACAGGTGGCGGACAAGATTTTCCGCAGATGGGGCCAGCCTTGCTGCAACCTATTTGCATCTCCGGTGAATGCCAAATGCAGTAGCTACTTTGCCCTTTATCCCACACCGTGGAGCAACCCGAGGGATGCGCTCGTACATGATTGGCCCTTGGGCCTCCTATATGCCTTCCCGCCAATCCCTCTAATCCCCAAAGTCATACAGAAAGCCAAAAGTCTGGGAAGGACTTTGATTTTGATAGCCCCATCTTGGCCTCGTCAGATTTGGTTCCCCTTCCTACAGAAGTACCAAGTGGAAGAACCATGGATCCTGGTCCCAGTGCCAGATCTTCTGACTCATTCGTCGGGAGTTCTTCATCCCTCCATCATCTCCCTAAAACTGACAGCTTGGCTGCTCCAATTCCCATATTAGCCAGGTCTCAAGATTTGTCTCCCGTGGTCCAACATATTATAATTTCCTCTCATAAACTGTCTACCAGGAAACTATATGATAGCAAATGGAAACAGTTTGTTCACTGGGCTTCCCATCATAGCATTGACCCATATGTGGCACCCATTCATACCATCTTAGAGTTCTTGTCTTCCTTGTTCCATGATGGCACAGCAGCTACCACTATTACAGTTCAGTTGGCTGCTATTTCTAATTTTCATGTGTGGTTTAACGGGTCTAACATCATGTCCCATAGATTATGTAAGGCCTTCTTGAAAGGCACCCACCATCTCAGACCACCAGTCAAACAACCTGTGTCCCCCTGGCATTTGAATTTGGTTTTATCTCAACTGATGCTCGCCCCCTTCGAACCCGCCACATCATGTCATTTAAAGTTTCTGTCTTGGAAAACTATATTTCTGGTAGCCATTACATCTGCACGTAGGGTTTCCGAATTGCAAGCCTTGTCCTCCAAGTCCCCATATTTGATTTTTCACCCTGATAGGGTGTCTCTCAGGACTAACCCTACCTTTCTCCCCAAGGTCTGTTCAGAAACTAACTTGAATCAGTCCATTGAGCTTCCAACCTTCTTTAGACACCATACCAACAGACTGGAATATATGTTACACAAGCTTGATGTACACAGACAATTAAGATTCTACCTGGATAGAACGAAAGACTTAAGACAATCAGATTAACTGTTTGTCTCTTACGCAGAAAATAAGAAAGGTTCTGCAGTATCAAAAATCACATTATCCAAGTGGCTTTCTGACCGCATCAAATTCATTTATTCCTCCACTAATCAGCCATTACCGACTAACGTTAAAGCCCATTCTACCCGGGCTGTTTCTACTTCATTAGCTCATGCAGCTCGTTTGCCCATGGATACCATCTGTGCAGCTGCCACGTGGTCAAAACCTCACACATTCATCACTCATTACAAAGTGGACAGAGTCTCCAGGGATAGGGCTTCCTTTGGTTCCACTGTGCTCAGGAATGTTCTCTCGTGAGCTACCCAGGGTTAGGGTGCTTGGGACGCTACCCACATGTAAGAACAAAACGGCGAGATAGAACAACTTCACATAAAGAAGTTATGTCCTTACCATAACATTCCATGTGAGTTGTTCATCTTGCCTTTTTGTTCTTACATTCCCGCCCACCTTCCCCCTCCGGTTGAGAAAGATGGTTGCCTTGGTGGATTGGTCGAGTTTTGTCAGCCTGTCTTCTTGGACAGACTGTTTTATTCCTTCTACAAGCTTATAGCTGCCTAGATAGGTAGGCACTATAGTTCTCTTTCTTCCTGTAGGCTGTCTTTGGTTGCAGCATACTAGATCTAGGGATTTACAGTAGAGCATCATGGGATATACACTTGGTCTCGAGCTTCTCTGAGAGTCTGAGCTTTAAAAGCGGCCGACTCGGAGCCGAGGGATCGGCTCCGAACCCCACATGTAAGAACAAAAAGGCGAGATGAACAACTCACATGGAACGTTATGGTAAGGACATAACTTCTTTTTTCCCAAAGTACAGCTGCAGCAAAGCCTGATCTGGTTCTGGAAATAGAATCCAACTTGTAGTGTTTGGAGAAAGTGTGAACAAAGGATCAATAGTTGCATCTAGAATAGATTTGGAATCCACCTCTTTCCAGAAAGCTTCAGAGGTGACCACTGCTCTAGTAGAATGAACCATGACATTCATATAGGTGCATAGGTTTATAGGCAAAAACTAGGCTGTTAGTCTGCAGACTATTACAAGTCTAGCCAGCAATCAAATTTAAGAATCAAACCCTATACCTTGTGTTTGTGAGGCAAAGACCTTAAGTATTATGCCATACCCCTGTTAGAATAGCAAAAAATGACTAGTAAAGAATACCATAGAATGTATATGTGTTAGAGCTGTCATACACAAGGAGTGCTGGATTGATCATGTGCTAGGTAAGGTAAGGATGCTACAGCACAGATTGAAATTCAAATGGAGCAAAATTACCTGCTTAACGATAAAGTCAGGCTAAAGGACTATTATGTTCAATGTTTATCATAATTGTTGCTACAGTAGCCTTTAGCTGTTTGGGTTATATCCTGCCCAGGATGCAACAACTAGTCAGCTTCACAAAGGTGTGGTTCCCTCCCACACCATCACTCTGAGTGCTGCTTGGACAGTCCATTTGTGGAGGGAAATCAGCATTCCAAATGAAGATTACTTCAGAATGAATCCAGAACATTCTTGCTGCCTCAAGGAATAACAGCTGAGAGGCTTCACAGGAACAACAGTTGCTACAGTCTTCATTTCTGGCAGATAATTCCTCCTAGGGGAACCCTTCCACACAGAAATTATTGCCTTTTTAAATATTATTGACGTATTGTTTATTTTATGAAGAATGCTGGCAGTTTTATTAATACCAGAAGTTTCTTGTCAGAAACTGCTATTTTTTGAATAGGGTTTATTACTAAATACTGAGGCTGGTTTTGTGAGAAAAATTTACTGCTTTTGAGACAGTTTAACTGAACTGTTAGTATTTAAATACTGTTAAGTGTTTTATGTACTTAAAACACCGTATGAGTGCTTTGATGTTTGTGTACACTTCCTGACTACTTTTACTATATAGGATGTAATCCAAGTAGCCAAAGGCTATCGCAGCAGTGAGGAACTCGAACGTCTGCTGTTATGGTAAGTGCAACTTACACTACTATACTTTAGCAGTCAGAGATCTCATATCAGAAGGCAGTATTCTTCTCTAGTGAGGTTTCTGTTACATCATATTATTAAGCTCTACTTTTCTAAATAGTGAGTACAGTGTGCATCCCAGTCTGTACTATTTTTCAGTTAACCTCCATTGTGTGAGGAGCTTGCACTATTCTTTGCAACTACTATAACTTCATCTGTACACTGAGTTCTTAAGTGGTTCTTATGTAGACTGCTGTGACTTATTTTGAGCAGTATTTAGGTATGTCAGCTACAAAAGTGTCTTGGACAGGTTTAGCTCTTTGTCCAACCAGTTGCAGATCCAGGCAATGCCATGCTAGAAAAAGTTTGCTTGAAGGCTCTGTGAGTTCAACCTTTTCTAGATTGTTTAAATTTCCTTGTGATTTTGTTTTTAGTGGGATTTTTTTTTTGCATTAAGTTTAAAATAATCTTTAATATCCCCATCCTTATTAAGCCCTCTTAAGATGTGAACAGTATGGAGAATCCCTGTCCTGTCTCTAACATCTCTTTCTTGAGAAGGTTATTGAGAAAGTATTTCTATCTTACATTTCATAACCATTTGTCAGATTTTCAAGCAGGACACAGTACTGAGGCTGCCCTTGGCATAGTAATTAGTGACCATAAAGTGGCAAGAGATCAACAATTGTATTCTTTCTTTCTTTCTTTGTTGTGCTAGATCACTCAACAGCATATAGCACCATGAACCATAGGATCTTGCTGGAGTGACTTCATACTTGATATAGATTGTCTGCTACTATACTCGTGGCTTGTTCCGCTCACTAACTGCTGCATTATCCTGGTTGTCATTCTCTAGCCTTCCTTCCGTAGTATTATTACCCCATGGCCTTCTCTTCTTCTTTGGGTTCGGGTAACTTACCTTATTTCTATAGTTATTAAGGTCCCTTTCAAGCTTTTTTATTTTCCTCTTAACTAATTTGTCACATTCTTCATTTATATCAATAAAAATATTATCATACTTCACTTTCTCATCAGGTAATGTAAAAATCAAATTGTTTCTAATACATTCATTTAAAACATCAATTTCTTTAAACTGAATTGTTTAATAAGGTTGTTTGTCTTTCGGCTTTTCCTGGTTAGGGGTCGCCACAGCAGAACTCCGGTCTGCTAATGATTGGCAGTAGATTTTCATGAATGCCGAGGTGCCAGTTCAACATCCAACCTTCAACGAAGGCATGCCCTTACGCATGTCTTTCGAATGCTACCCAACCGCGGGGAGGACATGCAGACTCTACACAGAAGGCACTCCCCGCACTCCAGCCGAGAATCGAACATAAAGAAAATATTTTCTGTGTACTGCAGCAGTTAGTGAACGGGTTACGGACCTCATTGATGTTTCTGAATACCCCCTTTGCGTAGGTCCGAGAGATTAAAGAATAGAGAGGGTTATGAGCAACAATACAGGTGTACAAATTTTCGGGGGGGGGGCAAGAAGGGGGAGGTACTAGGACAACAGAGTACCAACCACCCCGACTTGGAAAATATGTGCTGTGTACTGTGAATTAAAGTGTGATGACGTGCATCGAGCTGCCCGGTGTTTTCTTTTTACTTCGCACTGGTCTAGGCTTTATTGTTTTGCCTGATAAGCTCCTTCTTTCGTGTCCTAGAATTATGTTCATTCCCCATGAAACATAATAATGTTCAAGTTCTTGTTCCCCCTTAAGCTTCTGAGATGCTGATTTATTTCACTGTATGTATTCTCTTGGTGGTCTTAGTCAAAGAAAGAAAGAGATGCAGTCTCTATCCATTTTGCTAGAACTGCTTGCAGATGGGAAGAGTTGCTCCAAAGCATACTGTATCTTTTTTTAATTACTGGCAGAGCATCAGATTTCTCTGTAGATTGTTTTATCTCCATATAATGTGTACTTCTAGTTTCACGTATTTTTTTCATGCAAGTTATTATTTAGAAACATAGCAACTTAGGATTCTAGAACTTGCTGCATTTGTTAATGATAACTTGTGGAGAAAAATCAGAAAGAAAAAATATCTCTAAACCACCATTGGATGCCTGTTTGTTTTATTCAGAGTGTGTTTTATTTGAAAAGAAAGAAAAAAAGATAGCTAAATCGGTATTCCGCAATTGCGGTAATGGGTAATGCAAGTGTGTGCATAATGATTATCTTAAATTGCAGATTATTTTACAAAATGCCCATCACAAAATCCTGTTTTACTCCCAATACAAGCATCCCAAAACGCTGAGAGAAGAAAGGAGCCACTTTTGAGACTTTAAGTATTTTTCCTCTGTTTATTTGCTAAGTTTTTCTGCATAGCCGCCTATTTTGAGCATTTTCTGGCTTGTTAAATTTGATTTCTGCATTAGTAACTGTATTTAGAGCACAACCCAGAGCTGTTTACTGAATTTCCTGTTTGCACTTATTTTTAAAATCGTTTTTTTCTCAAAACTTGCATTTTATCTGTCTTTGGCCTAGCACTCTTGTGTGGGGTCATTTACTGCACTGTTATAACTTGTTGATACGTGTTAACCTCTGCTATCTCTGAAAAAACAAAAAAAAAATCTTGCTTTTTTCCCACTTTTCTGAGATTTAAAAAAGTTCAGTTACAGGCTTGCTGTTCTTGAACTGTTTGTAAGTTTCTGTGAGGCCATTTTTTGCTTGGGCTAAAGGAAAGTCTCTGTTGATCAGTGGCAGTGAAAAACATTGAGCAGCCTGCCTGCCCCTGTGGGAGTGGTTACTGACTTGAAACTGTAGTTTTATTGGCCATTTTGGGTCAATTGCAAAACTCCTTCATCTTCCTCTCTTAAAACCTGGTTGCCTCGTGGTTTTGGCATCTTTTCAGGCTTGTTGGCTGTTGGTGAAGCACCAACGCTGAGAGAAGAAAGGAGCCACTTTTGAGACTTTAAGTATTTTTCCTCTGTTTATTTGCTAAGTTTTTCTGCATAGCCGCCTATTTTGAGCATTTTCTGGCTTGTTAAATTTGATTTCTGCATTAGTAACTGTATTTAGAGCACAACCTAGAGCTGTTTACTGAATTTCCTGTTTGCACTTATTTTTAAAATCGTTTTTTTCTCAAAACTTGCATTTTATCTGTCTTTGGCCTAGCACTCCTGTGTGGGGTCATTTACTGCACTGTTATAACTTGTTGATACTTGTTAACCTCTGCTATCTCTGAAAAAACAAAAAAACAAAAAATATTGCTTTTTTCCCACTTTTCTGAGATTTAAAAAAGTTCAGTTACAGGCTTGCTGTTCTTGAACTGTTTGTAAGTTTCTGTGAGGCCATTTTTTGCTTGGGCTAAAGGAAAGTCTCTCTGTTGATCAGTGGCAGTGAAAAACATTGAGCAGCCTGCCTGCCCCTGTGGGAGTGGTTACTGACTTGAAACTGTAGTTTTATTGGCCATTTTGGGTCATTTCCAAAACTCCTTCATCTTCCTCTCTTAAAACCCTCTTTTGCACGGTTTTGCTGCTTTTGTGCATAAGCGCAACAGCGGGCAGCGCCTAATTGGGTTTAAACTATTCCTGGCTCCACAAAGTCTGCTCTTCACTTTTTCCCTTAGAACTGCTCTATCTCTCAATTTAAACACCATATTCTCATTCTAAGGCCCTTCACTGGTCCAATTAAGTAATCCTACCAGTTAGCACTATTAAACCATAAGCACTACTTACTCTTATACTCTCTACGATTACCCTGTCCTCTATTGGTCCGTCTTAAATTCAGTTTCCCTATTACTCTAGCATGTCCAAAGGTCAGTCAATGGTTTCCTCTCCAGTCCAGCTGGTGAATCTGGGAATTTTGAGGCAATGTTACAACTGTCTCATGTACACGGACAACCCTCTCCTCCTCCAAACAGGTTGAAATATATGTGAGAGATGCAACTATTTAGCCAAACTGGAGGCTGAGCTCTCTCATCTCAAAACTTGTGTAACCAGTCAGGAGGAGAAGCTAACCTCACACAACACAATTCCAGTATCACATAGTCCCACCACATCAGCGAACCAAACACATAAATACACAAAAACATACTCGGAGGCTCTAAATAAAAATCTGCCTAAGCAACAGAGACCTCCAAAGCAGACATCCAAGCAAACGCTACCTCAAAACAAAACACACACAACACATAACCCACAAAGTCAGTGTGCCAAGCAGCCACAGCCCTTAAGGCTGAATAACACACCTGATACTCTTGTTATAGGTGACTCTATTGTCAGACACACTGACGTCCCGCTCACCAGGCTGAATAAAGAGATGGTCACGATGAGCTGCCTGTCGGGTGCTAGGATCCGACACATAACGCAAGCACTCAGGTCACTCCAAAGCAAATACAAATATGACTCAGTCATTGTACATGCTGGTGTGAATGACCTGAGACGTACCTCCCTGGACTATATGAAAAGAGACATAGAGGAGCTCTCTGATCATGTAGCCCAGGCTGGTATGACCCTGACCTTGAGCAGCATCTTACCCTCACCTAGAATGATGCCACAGTACAAAGACAAAATGATCGATTTTAACAATTGGCTAAAATTTTGGTGTCCTTCAAAGGGGATCCAGTGTCTGTCAGCCTGGGATGACATGCTCGACAAGCCACGTTGCTTCGCTAAGGACAGCTTGCACCTGTCACCACTGGGCTTTCGGATATTGGCAAAGGCTCTTGCCACCCCCATAGTGCCTTTTTTAGGCAAGGCTCAAAAGTCAAACCCACCCCCATAGACAGCACAAGGAACAAGAAACTAAGGGTAATGCTGCTAAATGCCAGAAGTCTTAACCTCAAGATGCACGCACTCAAAGCTCTCCTCAGTATGGAGAACATCGATATCTGTGCAGTGACAGAAACCTGGTTCAAGGCTCCAGAGAGCACCCCAGCACTACCAGGCTATACCTCATATCATGCTTTTCGGCCCCAAAACCCGGACCGAACCACAAAAGGAGGGGGAGTTTCCATATTTATCAAGGATATCCACACCTCCAGGTTAGTGGCATTGCACAAAGTATCGGAGACCATCCATGTGCAACTAACAGTGGGCAAGACTGCTTTACAGTTTATAGCATCCTACAGACCACCCTCTCAAAGTCAGGAATCCCATTCGGCTTTCCTGAAAACATTGGAGAACATGAAGATCTCTCCGAACACCATTATATTGGGCAACTTCAACTACCCAAACATTGACTGGGAGCACTACTCAACCCCAGCACCTTAGCCCAAAGATTCCTGGAAATTATAAACTCAAATGCTATGGAACAACTAGTCACCACTCCCACAAGAGGGGACAACATATACTAGACCTGATCATTACCAACATGGGGACTCTATGCTCCACGCCAGAAGTATATCCCTCATTGGTAAGATCAGACCATAAATTAATTTCACTGGATGTCCACATCCCGACCCGACCCCCAGCCCAGAAAACCACAGTGAAAAACTTCTCAAAAGCGAACTTCTCACTTCTCAAAACCGAAGTGGAATCCTTCAAGGCCCCAAACTGCAGAATCCTATATAAATGCATTCTACGGACATCTTCAGGAATGCATGGATCATGCTATCCCAAACAAAACCAAGACCCAGTCATCCAAAGGCAGGCGTCCAGTCTGGTGGACCCCTGCCATAAATAAACTGTACAACAGAAGGAGGAAGCTACTACATGATAGAGCAAAATCCCTAATAGGGAAGGCATCTCTGATCAGTACTAGCAAAAAATTACAATCCCTCATAAAATCCTCCAAGGCCAGCTTCGAGAGAAAAATTGCACAGGACACCAAAGACAATCATAAGGCTTTTTCAGTTATGTTAGAAACCTGGGATGCAACTCCCAGACTTGTTCTGAGTTGATTCTAAATGAAAAAAATACACTGAACCCACAGACATCGCCAATATCCTGGCAGACAGGTTCAGTGCAAACTCCCCCCCCCCAAAAGAGCAAGTATCTATCCCGGCAGAGGGCTGCCTCCCAAACATCTCAGATGCTCAGGTGAAGGCTGCCCTCTCCAAAGCAAAAAACACTGCTTCCATGGGACCAGATGGCATCCCAGGTTGCGTCCTACATGAACTACAAGAGGAACTAATCCCTCAAATAAAACAGCTATACAATCTCAGCCTCATTACAGGATATGTGCCCACAGAATGGCGTACAGCAACAGTGGTCCCACTCCACAAAGGTGGAGCCTCTATGGACCCTGGAAACTATCGCCCCATAAGCCTGACTAGCTTAGTCTGCAAGGCTATGGAGAGGATCATCATGGAGCTCATAAACAAAGACATTGGGGACCTACAGACACTAGATCCTACCCAGTTCGGCTTTGTCAAGGGCAGATCCTGCCTTTTGAACCTGGTTGACTTCTTTGAAACGGTCACAAAAGCCATAGATGAAGGGAAGGTAGTCCACACAGCCTATCTGGACCTTGCAAAGGCATTTGACACAATACCCCACTCGGCATCATAGATAAGCTATCCAGCTTAAATATAAACCCCTATGTCACAAGATGGGTCGCAAACTGGCTCAAAGACAGAACCCACAGAGTGAGAGTTGCTGGAGCCATGTCAGACTCAAAACCGGTCACAAGTGGCGTCCCACAGGGTTCTGTCCTGGGACCACTCTTGTTCGGTATATACTTTTCCGAGGTACAGGCAAACGTGGGAGGACTATGGCTCACCAAGTTCGCAGACGACTGCAAACTGGGCGCCATAATCAACTCTCCAGCTGACACAAACATCCTTCAAAAGGTCTCACAGAGACAGATAACTGGTGCCAGCGCCATGGTTTAAAGCTAAATGCCAAAAAATGTATAGTCATACCCTTTGGCAAAAACAATGTGCCCACAAATTACCACATAGGTGGAAACCCATTAAGTACAGAGAAAGTTATTAGGGACCTGGGGACCCAAGTTGATAGCAATCTCTCCTTTGAAAACCACATTGCCAAAGTGGTTAGAAAGACCTTCTACATAGTCCACCTCATCATGAAGGGTTTCACATCTAGATCAAGAGAGGTAATCGTGCCCCTTTATTCATCCCTCATCAGGCCCATCGTAGAATACAATGCCCCTTTTGGGATGTACCTTGCCCGACACCTGCAGCAATTAGAAAGACCCCAAAAGTATCTCACCAAGAGGATCAAGGGTCTCAAACAGATGCCATATGCTGCTCGAAAACTCCAGCTCTACTCAGTTGCATACCGCCTACTTCGAGGCGATCTATGCCTGACATACAAAGCTATGTCAAATCCAGAATTAATGGACATGCTCCACCGCAGTAAATCTAAATCCCTTAGAGCCACACGCTCGAGGGACTTGAACCTCAGCACAGAAATAAATAGAACTTGCTGGAGGGACAGGTTCATAACTCAGAGGCTCCCTTCACTCTGGAATAGAATTCCAGTTCATGTGAGGCAGTGCACCTCACTGAATCTCTTCAAGAAGAATCTCGATAAGTGGATGGGGGATCGTAGATTTGTCCCAGGGATTACTCCCATGTCACTATTAGACAGAGGCACAGTAAACTAAACCTTAAAAAGGGCACAGTATACTCAAATCAAGGGGTGGCGTAAGCCATACAGAATCGGGCTAGGCTTATAATTGCCCCAGGGCAGATAGCCTAGTATGAACCTATGAACCAACCCTTATTTTGTAGTTCTTTCCATGGAGCATGTAAAACAGCTCCAAGTAATGGTGAAACTTATTTGCAGTTGTGCCTCTCTATTTCTATGCTCAAGAATTTTGAAAAAAGCTAAAAATAAGGGATAAAGGGCCACCATTGTGGACATTTTTGAATATTACTCTAGTTCAGTTGAAAAATTAAGAGTGAAAAGTTTTGCATCAGGTTGCTTTTTCTCAGCAACAGAGTAATGAAACTCTAATGTGTGTCATTATTGACTGATTTTTACTTGTCAGGGGTTTAAGAGAAAAGCAAAATGTTTACAGGAGACATTGCAAACATGCAAGGCAAAAGCAGGGAGGTTCTGCACAATTCTGGGCAGTTCAGATGTAACCTTGCCATGGGACATGCTGTTGCACCACAAAGAGAAGTATACACTTTTTTTGAGCTGCATACATAAAGTGCTCATGTACATTTAACTTGTAGTTTCCTTTAGTATGTAATGGGTGACAGGATTTTTTTTTCAGTTTTTGGTAGCTTTTTAACAAGTGAATGGCTGTGCATATAATTTCTGACCCTGAGGTTCACTCGGATTAACAGAATGGCAACAATCATAAGTCATAAACTGAAGCTATTTATTCAGTTATACTGTTGCTGTATCAGTCAAATAGAATAGCTGTGAAGTTCATCGATGATGCTTTAGAACTGTATTATGTAGTTTGCAATCAATTTGTGTCCATAAGTCTGATGTGTATCAGTTATCATAGCTGCATATATGAAGTTGTTTTTAACACATTTTTCCTAATGCAACCCCCATTTGAGGATATTTGCAGTGAGTCTTCCATGCCAAATGAGAATTTTACTTCTGTGCTACCAGATAGGCTTTATTATGTTAAAAAAACATGATTTCGGACATTAACTGCATTGATCTAAGCATATTCCTGCTAGTGTTGTAGCCTAAAGTCTCTATTACAAGTCACTACCTTAGAAAGTATTTTGACTTTTAAAACTGGGAACATTACTTACAAATGAATACAAAATTACTTGTTTTGCTTGCAACACTGGAAAGCTTCTGTAGCTTGTACACTGAGCTTTACATTCTGATAACAGTGTCTGGTGAAGGTTCAGGATACAACAATAGACAGAGCCATGTGTGGTGGTGAGGTGGCTCATTTTTATAATACCAGTGAATGGACATGGACATGTTATTGTCCTGGGGGGGGCTATCATTTTAAAACTACTGGGACACTATGTAGGGAAAGGGGTTGAGATTAAACATTGAATGATGTGTTTTGTGCATGGTTGTCCATGTCACTTGGGGAATGGGGACTGATGTAATGACGGTAGGGGGAGTGGGAAGACATTTAACTAATATGGCACTGATAATCAGACTGAACATACCTTGTAGGTGTACACTGTGTCAAGGTGTGTAACCAAGAAGGCATACTTATACAGAATTCAGTTGGATTGGTTTGTCATCTTAATGCGGGAGCATATTTATCCACAGTATCCATGTAAGAGGTATGTGCGTGTCTTTATATATGAGA